>NW_026110617.1:55000-107500 GCF_024679095.1 Eriocheir sinensis | reverse complement strand
CTTCTCCTCCTCCTCCTCCTTCTTCCTTCGCCTTTACTCTCCTGTATCTCTGACTCGTAGATTAGAGTAGATGGTAGCAACAACAAACAGCCTAGTTAGGACCAAGAGGTCAGTTGCTGTTTGCTTTTCCTTTGTACTCCTCCTCAGCTAACCGGACTCATCAATAAACCATTTATCTAAGGCGCTCTCAGTGTGACAGTCTCCCGCCAGTCGCTTACAAACAGATGCTTTTTTTCTCTCTCATTGTGTGTTGTTTATTGACACTTAATGGACACACACACACACACACACACACACACACACACACACACACACACACACACACACACACACACACACACACACACACACACACACACACAAGCACGCACACACTAACTCATTATGTAATCAGCGTTTTCTTTTTTTCGACCATTGCCAGTATTTCTTTCTTCAGGACCCAGGAATTCCGTAACCTCGCCATCATTATTATTAACACACGCGAACTGGTTTTGTTATTGTGTGATCGTGATAACGTGTGTCTTTGTCTATTTACATAGTGCCTTGACCTCCTCTTCTTCCTCCTCCCCTTCTTTCTCCTCCACCTGCTTCTCCACCTCCTCTTTCTCCTCATTCTCTTTCCTGCAACTCGTCTTCTACTTCCTTTCTTCTGCTTTTTCCACCTCCTCCTCCTCCTTTCTCCTCCACCTCCTCTTTCTCCTCATTCTCCTTCCTCTTCTTCCTGCAACTCGTCTTCTACTTCCTTTCTTCTACTCCTTCCACCTCCTCCTCCTCCTTCTCTTCATCTTCCTCCTCCTCCTTTCTCCTCCACCTCCTCTTTCTCCTCATTCTCCTTCCTCTTCTTCCTGCAACTCGTCTTTCACTTCCTTTCTTCTGCTCCTTCCACCTCATCCTCTTCCTCCTTCTCTTTATCTTTTTCCTCCTCCTCCTCCTCCTCCTGTTCATTGTCTCTTAGTTCCTGTAGTAAGTTCATTTAATTGAATATTTGCTCCATTAACTTCATCTAACTTTCCCCTTCTTATTTTCCTTATTCTCCTTTTCTTCATGTTTTCCTTCTCTTTTCACTACTCTCCACTTCTTCCCTTTTTTCCTTTTCTATGTCCCTTCTTCTATTATCCCTTATACTATACTATACAATCTTGTCTTTAATTAAATTTTCCACTTCTGTCTACTTTCATTTCTCTCCATTCCTTTCCTCCTCTTTCCATTTCCTTTAGTCTCCCTCCTTCCCTCTTTCCCCATTCCACTATCTTTTGCTATCTCTGTTATCAATCACGGAATCTCGAGTCTTTCAAGATACACACAAACACATTTTCACCTTTTTACTATTATAAGTTCATTACTCTCTAAACTGGTTTCAGGTACTTTTTGTACTATTTCCTAATCTTTTCGCTGTCAAGGACTTTCAGAACAAATTAAACTTTTTCTCTCCATCTCTCCTTACCTTACTTTACATTTCTCTCCTCTTTTTTTTTTATTTTACTTATTTCATTTGTTTCTTTCCCTTCCTCGTTTCTAGTTTCTTTGGTAAAACTTAATTTCTTCTCTCTTCTTTTTTTCTATTGTCAAGCAAGAATCTGGAGTTTTTAAGACATATAAACGTATTTTCCCCTTCCTCTACGACCTTCCCTCTTTCCTCTTGCTTCTTTCCCCCCTTCGTTCATTTTTACATCAGCTTTTCCATTCTTATCAGGCACGTAATCGCCTGTGTTAAGGCTACAAACAACTATTTTTCCTCTCCTCTCCTCTCGTCTCTAGTCTTATATACTTCCCGTCTTTTCCCCTTCCTCTATGCCCTCCCTTCTCATCTAGTCACTTTCCTGCCTTCCTTCATTATCGCGACGACTTTTCTCCGTTATCAAACACGTAAGCGTCCGTGTTGAGGCAGCAAACAGACCTCTTTTTTGCTATCCTGTCCTTTCGTCTCAAATTTCATGTACTTTCCTCCTTTTTCTCCTTTCTCTATGCCTTTCCCTCTTTTCTCTCCCTCTTTTCCTTGCCTTCGTTCATTTTACATCAATATTTCCTCCGTTATCAAGCACGTAATCGCCCGCGCTGAGGCCACAAACAGACCTCTAATTCTTCTTCCCGCGCCGGCCCATTCCCGTCAGCGCTGCCCGGCGGAATTAACACGTTGGGGGGAAGCCGCGTAGTCGCTGTTCTTCGTGAGTCTCTCTTCGTCACGCGTCAGCCTCGAGATTAGTTTTGTCACGAAGCAGCCTTGAGTTTCGAGGTTTATTTTCCGATTTGTTTTTGCCTCCCCATCAATTTCAGATGGTTTTGTTTTTCCTCTTTTTTCTCCTTTCCTCTTCTTATGTAGAGAATTGCAAAGTAGAGCGACCTTGAGTTTCTACGAATATTAATTTAAGGTTTTTTTCCAAACCTAACAAAACCCAAACAGTTGCTATAGGTCTTGACTTAGAAAAGTCATATATGCTTCCTTACTAATGAGACTTTCTATACAACAAAGTGAGGTTATTCTTTGTTGATTTATACCATAAGTTGCGGGCTATCATGTGTTTGGACATACCACAAACTTAACCTAACAACAAAATCACAAAAAGTCTTGACTCAGAAAAATCATATATGTAGGAAGTAATCTCATGAGTTTATAATATAGGTGTTGGTACCAGTCAACAAAAAACTCCATCCTAAGTCTCCTACCCCTCCTATTCCTCCACTCTTCGATCGTTTTACTCCCTCTCATTATTGGGAGAGAAGAAAAAAGAGAATGAGATAAAACCTAATGTATCGTGAACATTCTCCTGATCGGAAAGAGAAAAAAAATGTAACCTTGAATCTTGCATACGTATTTAATCTTGAAGGGTAATAACGATTTTCAAAGATGTTCCGTGACACAGACTCACGGATTCTTCTCTCTTCTCTCTCTCTCTCTCTCTCTCTAGAGAGAGAGAGAGAGAGAGATATAGAGAGAGAGAGAGAGAGAGAGAGAGAGAGAGAGAGAGAGAGAGAGAGAGAGAGAGAGAGAGAGAGAGAGAGAGAGAGAGAGAGAGAGAGAGAGAGAGAGAGAGAGAGAGAGAGAATAAACATAAATATACCCAGCCCACTGACAGAGGTCAGCAACGGTCGCCTTGACCATCAAGTTTGATTAATCGATGATCAGAGCAAAAAAATAAATAAATACTGAATAAATGAAAAAATATATGCGTAAAGCCAATCACAGATGACAGACGCTCGCGAGATTTTCAATAAATGTGTTCCTTAAGATTCACTTCACAACCTCGTCTGACAACCCGTCCAGCCCATCCCTCCATTATTATTATTATTATCATTATTATTATTATTATTATTATTATTAGTAGTAGTAGTAGTAGTAGTATTTTTATTATTATTATTATTATTATTATTATTATTATTATTGTTATTATTATTATTATTATCATTAATCCTATCATCGTCATCAGTATTATTACATTAGCCTACATTAAGTGCGCCATCAAACACATAACTCGGATACCAATACTACTTTTTTTCTTACGAGCAGAACCTGATTTCTTTTATAGAGACGCTACCTCTTAAAATTAATTAGTGATGCGATGTTTGTTAGCCAGCGTTGATATTAATTACTGCACGCTAGAGGAGGAGGAGGAGGAGGAGGACTAGAACGAAGAGGACGTGGTGGAGGTGAAGGAGGACGAGGACGAGACGAGGAAGAATATAAATGAGGACAAGAACAAGGGAAGGAGGACGAAGACGAGCGAGAGGAGGAGAGTAAGAAGGAGGACGAAGAGGAAGAAGAAGAGGAGTAGGAGGAGTAAAGCGAGCTCAACTAAGACCCATAAGTACCAGAGGCAAGAAGAAGAAGAACCACAAAGAGATCAATACAAGGAGAAGAAAAAACAACAAATCAATATGCCAACCCAAGAAGACACGGGGAGGGAGGGAGAGGGTCAGGGACTGGGGAAGGTGGGAGGACAGGCGGAGGAAGGGGGGCGGCGAAGGGGAAGGACAGGCACCAGCATAACCCCGTGGCCGGTCAGTATTTGTCGGCGTTAAGGCGATTACGGAACTCTATCATAAATTGAATCAGTGACGGCCAGCACACGTCGCTCGGAGCTTCTTCATCAAGCCCCGCGTCGCCTCATCCCTCGTTAGCGGCTTTGGGCATGAAGTAGCGCCGGCCGGGAGGAGCCAAGCCGATTGACCGAGTAAATATATACAACATGATCACGCCCGATCGGATCTTATTACTTGCTGTCGCTCGCGTTAAGTCATGAGCTGGCGTTCGAGGACTTGAAGGGAAAGGGAAAGGGAGGAAGGGGAGCGGCTTGGGGTGAGGAAAGGGAAGGTAGAAGGCACTGGGGAGGAATAGGAAGGGAGGATGAAAGGGTCAAGGGGGTGGGGTGAGGAAAGGAAGGAGGGGGAAAGGAAGGAGAGGCAAGGAGAAGGAATAGGGGAGGAAGGATGGAAGGAAGAGCTAAGGGGATGGGGGTGAGGGAAGGAGAAGGAAAGAAACGAGGGGAAAGGGAGGGAGATAGGATGGAAGGAAGGGGAGGGGGAAGGAAGGAGAAAAGGGCGGGGGAAGATGAAGGAAAGGATGGATGGTTAAAGGGTGTGGTAAAGAAGGGGAAGGGGAGGAGGGAGTGTAAGGGAAGGATAAAAGGGTTAAGAAAGGGCGGAGGGTTTTGTACTAATAGATATTACCTGGATGAAGGGTAGCGGAGGAGGGAAGAAGGGAGCGAAGGAAGGGAGAGGGACACACGGAGTGATTGGGACGGACTTATACTAATAGATATTACTCGAATAAAGACTCAAGGAGGGAGGAAGGGAGAGAGGGGCAAAGGGAGAGGAAGGAGAGAGGGAAGTGATGAAGGAAGCAGAGAACTGGACGGAGCAGAGAAACAGGATGACCAGGAGCTAGGTATAAAGAGAGGGAGAGAAGAGGAGAGCAGACACTGAGAAAGGGAGGG
Organism: Eriocheir sinensis; assembly: GCF_024679095.1. Lineage (NCBI taxonomy): Eukaryota > Metazoa > Arthropoda > Malacostraca > Decapoda > Varunidae > Eriocheir > Eriocheir sinensis. Next base: position 102,569 of record NW_026110617.1, on the reverse strand, counting down.
AGAAAGAGGAATCGAGGAGGTAAAATGGAGGGAAGGGTAGAGGAGAGAGGAATAGAGAGACAACTTGTAGATGTTACATGAGAGAAGGAAGAGAGGGAGGGAGAGCAAGGGGCGGGAATGGAGTTATTCTTAAGGAAGAAAAAATGAAGGAGAGGAATAAAAGGAAGCACTAAGAAGGGATAAAAGCTAGTCAGAGGAGGAGGAGGAAGAAGAAGAAGAGGAAGAAGAATTAGCAGCAGGAGGAGGAGGAGGAGTGATACTTTAATTTGGATTCAGAAAGATGCTTGTAGAAGATTAGTAAAGGAGATGGGGATACAACAGCAGGAGATGAGGCGTAGATCAGAGGGAGATGAAGGGCTGGGGAGAGGGATTAGACGAACCAGTGTGTGCGGCAGGCTATAATGAGCCGGCAGGAAGGAGTTATGAAGAGGCGGAGGTGTGGCCAGACGAGATTGGGTGGTGGTGGTGGTGGTAGTAGTAGTAGTAGTAGTAGTAGTAGTGGAGGTTGTGGTGATAGTAGTTAGTAGTAGTAGTAGTAGTAGTAGTAGTAGTAGTAACAAAGGTGGTGGTAAAGTTGATATTCCCCTTATTATTGTTGTTGTTGTTAGTGGTGGTGATAGTGGTGGTGTTGGTGTTAGTCGTGTTGGTAGTATTAGTGATGGTGGTGAGAGCGGGGGCAGAGGAGGAGCAGTAGGAGTAGGTAGCGGTAGAGGGGCGGTAGTAGCAGCCACAGTAGTCATTAAACAGCGGCGTCTTAGTGGTAGTAATTAAGAAGGAACACGAACGAGGAGGTGGTCGATGCATCACCCGAGACTTTAGTGTAAGAAAAAAGAACAACGACCCGCCTCTCTAAACGCTACAAGTAAATAAGAGGAAATATTATACCCCCAATTAGTACTTGTTCGGAATGAGGATGATGATGATGATTAGAAAAAAACATGTAGCTTGTAAGTGTTTAGAAGATTTATAATGAATGGAGCGTCTATTAGTGTGTGTGTGTGTGTAAATAGATGGAGATGGAAGACCAAACCACACACACACACACACACACACACACACACACACACACACACACACACACACACACACACACACACCTTCCAGAGAAGTATATAAGTCTAAATGTAACTGCGTATGAAAGTCTACAAGAAAAATATATCCAAGTGCAGCGGACGTGTTAAGAATGCCAAAGGCTCCCGCTAAGAATGCAGAGAATGACCACCGAGCAAAAAAAAAAGATGAAAAAAAAACAGACGCACCGGACAAGTATTCAGAGTCATTGGTATGGAAGGAACGCGCGCCGCTCGATAACTAAGAATAAAAAAAGAAGAAAAAACATATCCCGCGGTCTTCTGTCAGCGTCAGCGGAATGCCTTAGTCGGAGACGGCTAATTGCTTTCCTTTAAGGGTGTCAGCGCTTCTAAACAGCTTGAAAAGCTTGATGCTTATATTAAAAGGCTGCTTCTATAACAAATAATACATACAACATATATAAACTTATGTAACTAGGCTATAAATAAATGTTTCAAATGTTTGAAATGTTTCAGTCAGCGCTCTGTAGTTTCGTCTCAGCGTGGAGGGAACACGGCGCAGACATTTCAGGGCTCAACACCCACAGTAGATAAGGCTTTGGTAGTAGTCGTGGCGTTAGTATTTCCATGGGCAGTGTTATGAGCCTGGTGATAATTAGACCTCCGCACCATGAATGTGGGGGAGGCGCTGGCTGAGTGGTTAGCGTGCCGGCGGAGGACGCGGATTCGCACCCTTCCCGCCGCCACAAGTTGGGATTTTTCACTAACCGCCGAGTCTTGTACAATGAGCAATTACGAAAGGTATCAGTTGAGGTAAGAGACGTGATGGAGGAGGAGGAGGAGGAGGAGGAGGAGGAGGAGAAAAACATGAGGAGAAAAAAAGTATAAGAACATAATACCAATAAAATAATCCTAATCACTCTAATGTAAAGACTCAGATAATCGTCTATGAAAGGTGCGTTAAATCAATTAAGAAAAATATCACGTTAGGAAGGCAAGGTGAGGAAGGAGGATGAGGAGGAGGATACGAAAAGGAAAGAATAATACAAGGGACCTAATGCTAATCAAATATTCCTAATCCCTCTGCTACAAAAGACTCAGGTAATCGTCAATGAAAGGTGAGTTTAATTAGGAAAGGTATTACGGGAGATAGGTGAGGTAATGGAGTGAGGAACATAACACCAATAAAATATTCTAATCACTCAGGTAACAGTCTGGGAAAGGTAAGCTTAAGGGAATCATTATGGGAGGCAGGATGGGTGATGGGAGAGAGGAGGAGGAGGAGGAGGAGGAGAAAAGGCTATTGTAAGGGGATTAATTGCATAAGTCATTACCTGTCCCCTAATCCATTATGTTCGCTTCCAGTCTCCTAATGTTACAACCTAGGATTTTTTTCATCTCTCTCTCTCTATCTATCTATCTATCTATCTATCTATCTAACTAACTAACTATCTATCTATCTATCTATGTAAGCAGTTCTTCACCCTTCTCTGTCTTATTTTTTCTCTCTCGGTTTTTTATGTCTCCAAGCTTCTGAACGCTAATGAAATAACTACCAATAACACATTCATCATCTCGGCTCTTCATGTTACAAACCAGCCTTTTCTTCTCTTTCTTCCCTTTGCATTACGTCTTAAGTCCAGATTTTTAAACGCCTCGGGCTCCCACTACGACTATTTCCACAGGCCACAGAGAAGACTACCCGGGTTTTTATGGGTATTTTCCCGTTCAAGGTGCAGAAGTCGTGTAAAACTATCACCAGGATCACAAAACAGTCCACGAAAAGCCCAGCAACTTCTACGAGAGGCTTTTCAAACAGGCGATCTGAGGGGCCGATACGTTTAAAAATACAGGCCATAGTTTTTTTCTCCCGGTCTCCAGTGAGGCGCCAAGCTTATGAACACTATGGACCAAACCCCCAATAAGACACTCGTACATAATCACCCGCCTCACGTAACGCGCTATGAAAGGTGAGCTTAAGGAAGTCATTAGTACAGGGCAGGTAAGGTAAGGTGAGCTCAGGCCAATATAAAAAGGTGTATGGTAATCTTTTTCTCCTCGCTCCTGCCTCTACCTCTCTCCTCTCCATCCTCGCTTCCCACCCCCGCCAAGGCCCCGCTGTCAATGAGGTAGTGAAGAAGAGACGCCGGGAAAGGCCACAGTGTTTATGCATTCCCCCAGCACGCCGCTTCTTGCCCTTAAGGAGTTGCTGCTAAGTCCTTCTTCGGTATCCCTCCTCCTCCTCCTCTTCCTCCTTCCTTAAACTCCAGCATCCGCTAATCCTCCTCGTCTTGCTCCTCCTCCCCCTTCCCTTCACTCATCATTAGCTTTTTCTTCTTCTTCTTCCACCTCCTCCTTCTCCTCCTCCTCGTCTCCTAATAACAAGCCACAAGGGGGAGCTGTGTCTTAAGTAGCCTCATGGAGGACACACACACACACACACACACACACACACACACACACTATCAATCTATCAATCAACAACTCATATATCTCTTTCTAATGTCTATTGGTTGAGTGATTCCCCTTTTGGGGGTAAAACGGCCTCCACTCTGAAGGAGCTGTGTTGAGTCCGTCCCAACACAAGTCGCTGGCCCCGACCTCGCCAGCGACTGTGACCGCCAACCAGCTTGATAGTGGTGAGGAATGATAGGGACATATTCTTATACCTTTGGGCGGCCAAGCACACAGATTTGACTAGGCTTTCGTATGGTTTGGGCATTTCCAGGGGTAGTTTTATGACCCTTCTGATAGTCTGCCCCTTCTTCTGTACCATGAACCTAAATATACACTCATTAGAACCAGACTGATCTCCTTTCCGGCCTTAGGAAAGAGTTTAAGTGGAGAGGTGGAAGTGTTTCAGAATACCGACCATAATGTCCTGTCACGGGGCGGCAAAGAACAGGGAGTGCTGTATCATGGCTTTGAATCGGAGGGTACATGATGGGAGGGAATGGCGGGATAATAAACGGTATCCTCGTGTATCCTTGTGTTACAGAAGTGGGAAGTGAAGAAAAAAAACAATAATGGGAATAGAACTATCCAAAAATAAGCTGAATCGAAGGCTGGGTGTCAAAATAATGGACTGTCGTTACATGTCAAAATAATGGACTAATGCAGAGTGTCAAAATAATGGACTAATGCAGAGTGTCAAAATAATGGACTGATGCTGAGTGTCAAAATAATGGACTGATGCTGAGTGTCAAAATAATGGACTAATGCAGAGTGTCAAAATAATGGACTAATGCAGAGTGTCAAAATAATGGACTGATGCAGAGTGTCAAAATAATGGACTGATGCAGAGTGTCAAAATAATGGACTAATGCAGAGTGTCAAAATAATGGACTGATGCAGAGTGTCAAAATAATGGACTGATGCTGAGTGTCAAAATAATGGACTGATGCTGAGTGTCAAAATAATGGACTGATGCAGAGTGTCAAAATAATGGACTAATGCAGAGTGTCAAAATAATGGACTGATGCTGAGTGTCAAAATAATGGACTGATGCTGAGTGTCAAAATAATGGACTGATGCTGAGTGTCAAAATAATGGACTGATGCTGAGTGTCAAAATAATGGACTGATGCTGAGTGTCAAAACAATGGACTAATGCTTAATGTCAAAATAATGGACTAATGCTACATGTCAAAATAATGGTCTAATGCTGCATGTCAAAATAATGGACTAATGCTACATGTCAAAATAATGGACTAACGCTGCATGTCAAAATAATGGACTAATGCTACATGTCAAAATAATGGACTAATGCTACATGTCAAAATAATGGACTAATGCTACATGTCAAAATAATGGACTAATGCTGCATGTCAAAATAATGGACTAATGCTACATGTCAAAATAATGGACTAATGCTGCATGTCAAAATAATGGACTAACGCTGCATGTCAAAATAATGGACTAATGCTACATGTCAAAATAATGGACTAATGCTTAATGTCAAAATAATGGTCTAACGCTGCATGTCAAAATAATGGACTAATGCTACATGTCAAAATAATGGACTAATGCTTAATGTCAAAATAATGGACTAACGCTGCATGTCAAAATAATGGACTAATGCTTAATGTCAAAATAATGGTCTAACGCTGCCTGTCAAAATAATGGGCCAAGACAACTTCCTTTCAGCACAAACATTAGCCTTCAGTCCTCGTCTCTCAAGCGTCCCCGCGACCTCAACGCCTCAGTCAGCCTTGCTTCTCTATGCAATGACGCGGCTCATAATGCTGATTTAAATATCTCACCCATTATAGCTGTCCCGGGCCATGTTACCCTCGCCGCGGACAAATATTAATAGGAAAAAAAAAGCATTCCTCAAATAAGATAATGTTTTAGTCTTGGTGACATCGGGTTTAATATATTTTTGCAAGCCTCGCCGACTTTTACATTATCGCGAACAACTGTCACACGCTTGTACCAGAATACTTACACGGCGACATTGCGTGGTGGGGGGGAAGGGGGAGTGCTTGGGGGAGGGGGGTGTTGAAGGACAAACTATTATATATCGTTTTTCTGTGGGGCGAGTAAAGGGAGACAATAGTTCAGTGTCAGTGTTCGTACATGAATGATACTTGTAGGCTGCTTTGTTTTGAACCCGTTTGATTTATTGGCTCAATGTGTGTGAACAAATAAACAGCATGTACTGACTGGGTGGGCGCGGGCTGTCGCAGGCTTATTTGTACCGTAAAACGCGACAGTTCAAGGTTAGACGAGAAGCTGAAAAAACGCTACGAAGATTGAATACTGATGCGCCAAAGAATTATCAAGTATGTTTTTAAGTGTGTCTTCATATACTCCGCTCTTGAAATAGTTCGTCATAGGAAGGATTACGGTAGGCGAAAGGTTGCTCCAGAGTTTATCAGTGCCAGAGATGAGGGAATGAAGATACTGATTAAATCTTTCAGTTGTATCAAGTATGTTTTGAAGCGCGTCTTCATATACTCCGCTCTTGAAATAGTTTGCCATGGAAAGGGTTAGAGTAGGCGAAAGGTTGTTCCAGAGTTTATCAGTGACAGAGATGAGGGAATGAAGATACTAATTAAATCTCTCAGTGGTATCAAGTATGTTTTTAAACGCGTCTTCATATACTCCGCTATTGAAATAGTTTGCCATGGAAAGGATTACAGTAGGCGAAAGGTTGCTCCAGAGTTTACCAGTTACAGAGATGAGGGAGTGAAATACTGAGTAAATCTTTCAGTAGCGGGTTGGACAAATATTCAAACAGAGGGTCAGGGAACTAAACCTCATTTTGTCCTGTAGGAAAAGCTGTTTGCCGTCTTGACAAATATATGATCACTGCTGCATGAATTTATAAGCGAAAGAGTGAAAAAGACTGATTAACTCCCCTTAGCAAGTTAGGCAAACACACAAACGCTACACTTATTGAAAAGAAGACTAAGGCTGATAATGTGGGGCAGGGAAAGTTGTTTACATTGTTACTTCACAGGCAAGCTTAGTAAACAAGTACGTAGACTCTTCTTATGGAGTGTATGAGTGAAAGCGATGAAGGAGCGAAGACATTGACAATCTCTTCCCTTAGTAAATTAGGGAAGCAGACAAACAACACCTATCGAGAGGTAGACTAAACGGATTTTGGCGTGTGGATATTGCTACTTCATAAAAAGGCTACGTAATGAGCTATAGTTAGTTAATTACTCCATTAGTTACTCCACTTAATTACTCCATAGATAGGCAAACACAAGCAATGGATATCGAGAGGGAGTCTAAGATTGATTTTGTCGTGTTGAGAAAGTTGTTGGCATCGTTACTCTATAGATAGACTTAGTAAACAGATACATAAACACTACTTTCTGAGCGGTAGGTTAAAGTTGAGCCTCTCTGTCCTGAAGGGAATGTTGTTTACTCTCTTGCTGAAGGGGAGTGACTGTTAGCACCGGCAAGACACTCGGGCAATCTTCACTATATTACCTTGAATAGGACATATTTGTGAGCTATGAAGAACTGATCGTTTGCCAGAATATTCTTTGACAAATTTATGAATCTGTAAAACCGGCTCCCCAGTCTCACGTTACTACACTTCATATTGAACGAAATGTTGCAGAAAAAACACGAGGCTTCCCACGATGCGACCTCAACCATCATTACATTACATTACATTTTCTCTCTCTCATTTTGCTTGCGACCTCCCTTCACTAGCCGCTGTGTTATGGGAAGGCGTGCTCAGTCCTTCACAGCACAGTTCAATGGCCTCAACCCCGCCTTCAGTGACTATTCTTTACCTGTATCCGCAATAACACAGACACAGTAACATTAACACAATCTCTCGTTTTTAAGGCGGTCGTGAGGTGGTTCTTCGAGAGTGAACTAGACGGCGGGTGACTCTTCCTCGCTCTCACACTGTTCAATGGCTTCTGTTATTCGCAGGACAAACAAGAGTCCGCTTTACGCTGTTCTGATAAAAGAAAAAACAAGATGCTAGAAGAGAGGTCACTTTCGGGTGGAAGAGGTCAATTTCAGGTAGGGTGCTAACTGTCAACCCTGCATCGTTTTATTACAGACTCGCTGCTTTCGACACTCATAATGACGAGGACTTCCGTTCACTATGCCATGAGTGAGTGTTAGGAGAGGGCACGGCTCCCTTACCTCACCTAGCTCACCCTTACTCACTAAATTATTATGTCTATTTTTTTTCTATTCTTTCTCCTCATTTATATTTCTTCCTCTAATCTCACTTACTTCTGCTTACTAATCCCTTCATCTTTTTTTCTCTAATCCTTCTTTTCATTTACTTTTCTTATCCATTCATGTACTTTTCCTTACTTATAATTATTTCAGCCTTTTCTCTATTCCTTCTCTTCCTTTACTCCTCTTCCTCCATTCCCACTTATTTTAGCTTACTTATAATTATTTCAGCTTTTTGTCTATTCCTTCATTTACTTTTTTTTCCTCCGTTCTCAATTAATTCTGCCTACTTATTATTTTTTTCAGCTTTTTCTCTATTCCTTCTTTTCTTATATATTTTCCCGTCCTTTCTTTCACTCTCCTTACTCTCCTATTACTTTAAAATCACTCCCCATGTCAACTCTACGATGGCGGATTGGCTAGCGCATCCGATTCACAAAGGTAATGGGTCAGGGTTCGTTCCCCTCTCAAGGCTGGATATTAGATAAAGTGTATTTCTTTTATTTTATTTTATTTTTTTTTAAGCCTTTATCAACCTTACGACTTACACCACACGACTTGTATACCCCCGCTGGGACCTTGATCCTGTTCGTCACGTGACCCCTGCAACCCTGAGTTCGTTCGTTCGTTCGTTCGTTCTCTCTTTTCTTTTTTCTCTTTTTCTTTCTTTTTTCTTACTTCTTTCTTTTTCATCTCTTTTCTTCTTTTAATTCTTGTCTCTTTTTTTCGTTTTCTTCTCTTCTTTCTTTTTCCTTTCTTTTCTCTCGTATTTTTTTTCTTTTCGTATTTTTTTCCTTTTATTCTCTCTCTCTCTCTCTCTCTCTCTCTCTCTCTCTCTCTCTCTCTCTCACTCACACACACACACACACACACACACACACACACACACACACACACACACACACACACACACTCCCTCCTTCCACACTCCCACCATCTCTCCCCCTCCCTCCCTCTCTCTCTCTCTGCTCCCCCAACCACCCCCTCTTAATACCAGGGGACACACACCGACGTTATACCTTCGACCGTTGATTATAGGTATCCCTCCCTTCCATTTAGCCCATTGCATCTCCCTCCCTTCCCTCTCCCCCTCCCTCCCCCCCCCCTCTGTTTACCCCGCACTTGACCGCTCTCACACACAACCCCAAGGCACGCTTCCACCTCCTCCTCCTCCTCCTTCTCCTTCTCTTCTCTCTCTCCCCCTCTCTCTCTCTCTTTTGTTGGTTTCTTGCTCTTCCAAATGTTACTTCTTTGTTTGGTCTCCTTGTTACAGTCACCCCATGTTTATAAGCTCCTCCTCCTCCTCTCCCTTCCTCTCCTTCTCTGTTACTCTCTTTCTTTCCTCCTCTTTCTCTGCTCTCATTCTCTTCCTCTTCTTCTTCTTCTTCTTCTTTCCTTCTTTTTCTTGTTTCCTTCTTTTCTTCTTCTTCCTCCTCCTTCAGTCTCCTCCTCCTACTCTCCTTTCGCCTTCTTACTTCTGTCATATGTATAGTCGTTGTCATTCTTTCAATTGGCTCTTTTATTTCCCATTTGTCAGCATTCTTTATTATCTTTCCTATGTGTCCTACTTTTTTCCCTTTTTCTTTGAGTTCTTCTTTTTCTCATTTACTGCTTCTTTTCTTATTTTTTTCTGTCTCCTTTCTTCTTTTTCTTCTTCTTTTACTCCAGGTTCTTCTTCTTCTCTTTGATAACTTCCACCACTTCCTCCTCCTCCTCCTCCTCCTATCATTACTTTATTCATATGTAACGTAAGACAATCAACGTATACTTATTAGCGTATATTCATCAGTGTCTATAAATTAACGTGCATTTATTTCTAACGGTGCTGGTATCCCCATGACATTCTCGGTTATAGAATTGAAACGTTTACTCGATTTACCATTTCCCATTATTTCTTCCTCCGTTGTGTAAGTTCTTGCCTCTAAATAATAAAAGGTCGTGACTCATTTGTTCCTTTTTTTTGTTTCCGTCGTGTTCGTTTTTTCGTTTCCGTCGTAAAGGAATCCCCAATTTGTTAACTTTTTTGCTGGCTCATCTTTCCCATATTTTTTTCTCTCCCCCTCCAGCAAACCCCGCCTCGTGTAGCTTTCATTAGCCGTGCGTGTCCCTCAGTTCCTCTACCCTCGCCCTTTCACAGAGCCTCATCTCCCTAATGGTAGGTTTTTTTCATATATTTTTACTATTTTCCTTGCTCCTCTTCACCTCTTCCTACGAACATCAACCGTTATAAGTACTCAAGCTCCTTTTCCATGTCTGTATTCAGTTCCATATCCTTTTTGCTATTCCCGTTTCTCCCTCACACCTTTCCCTACAAACATCAATAATTATGAGTACACAAGCTCTTCTTTTATGTCTGTCTACAGGTATCCATTCTCTGTTTCGATCCTCGCTGTCTGTGTAAGAAAAAGCGTTTGCCTACACATCCATTTCATGCCTTTTGTTATCATATTGCGAGCTTAATGCGTATATATGTAGTTCTTGAAATGTTAAACTTCGGTAATCTTTCTTAGTTTTGTAGCCTCCAGTATGCTACGTGTTAATCGTGCCCTATGATATATATTTTTTAGTACGTCGTAGCTACTATTTAGTCTACAAATCCTTGAGGTTATACTCAGAAAACTACACTGGCCTTAGAAAAATAATGAACATAGCAGAAAAGAGCAACGCGATTCGGTACAAGAGGCATGAAAAATCGACTAAATTTCCCACTGATACTTGCATAAAGCACTTTAAGACACACACACAAAAAAAAAATCAAGAAAACGTCAAACATCCCAAACAACCCTAAAAAAAATTAATATACATGCAGATAAGCGTATAAAATATCCCCTGTATTCCTGTTTGTACTTCCCAGCTGCAGTTCGAGCCACAGGCAGCTGCAGAATACAGTAAAAAAGATCACATTAACTACAAACGTACAGCCAGTAAGACACACGGCGTAAGAAAACCACACAGCACCAGAAAATACAGCACGAAAGCGTAACCCGAAGCGCAGAAATACATGTTGTTGTGCGCGGGGGAATGGTACGTAAGAGATGAAATTACATTTACATCCATTTGGCCTTATGACCGGCGGCGGTACTCCGTTTTTGCCGCGGCGGGGCAGGGCCGGCCGGGGATGATGAGGGCCCGTGCTAACCAGTTCTCGCGCCCACTACGGACCGGCCCCTTGCTTCTTGCCGCCCGCTTCTCACCGCCCGCCGCTCGTCCCTGCCTCGAGGGGCGACAGCTGAGCAAGGGAAAAAAGCTGACTGCATAAGGCAAGGCGTGTACTGTGCGGAGGAGGATGAGCAGGAAAACGGTGAGAGATGTTAAATATGTTAGGTAAGGTGTGATTTGCTGAAGTTAGACGTATGGAAGAGAAGGAAAATGGCTGGGTAAGGAGAGTCGTGGTGTGAACAGTAGCTTGCGAGGGAAGATGAAAAGACGAAAAATATAGAAAAACATTAGGAAGCTTGGCAAGGTATGGTTCGTAAGAGGTGTGAAAGAGTAACAGAAAACTGGACAATATGTGGTTTAGAAACGGTAAAACTATCGAGGAAAGAAGTTAAAAGGTAAAACAATAGAAAACGCAACAAAAAATGGCACGGTACTGTTTGAAGCCTGGAGAAATTTTAAGAGAAGGCAAAATTTGATGTTATAATTATAAAAAAAAAACATGTAAGGAGAGACATGACAAGGTAAATTAAGACAAATGGGCAAGGTATAATAGTTTGCAGACTGGAGAAGTATTGAGAAGAGGTAAAAATTGATAATATAACAAGAAAATACATTCAGGCAAAGTACGATTTACAGAAGGCAGGAAAATAATGCAAGAGAAAAAATAATACAACAATGAAGAAGTCTGGGAAACTGAACAAATTAATGGAAAAGAGACCTAAAAATAGACATCAGACAGGCATGAACAGCAAGCCATGAAAACCCAACACTTGAAAGCCACCAAAAAAGTCAAGGAGCCAAAACAAATTAAAGAAAAAGAAAACCTAAAAATAAACATCAGGCAGGCAAGAGCAACGAGCCATGAAAACCCAACACTTCCAAGCTACAAAAGAATACGAAAAAAACTAAAATTAATGGAAATGAGAGACCTAAAACTAAGCATCACACACCCAAACTCACCAAACCATGAACACCTAACACTAGAGAGCTACAGACAGGCGTAAAATATCACACCTTTTTTTTACAGCAGGGGAGGCAGGCAGCTCAAGGGTAAAACACAAAAAGAGGAACACAAGGCCCGCTAGACGCTGCTCCGACACAAGAGAACAGAAGGAGAGGCCAGAAGAGAGGTCAGAAGAGAGAGAAGCTAATTTATTACTGAAGTCAGCGCGTATCAAGGAAAGAACACAGAAGGCGAGTTAAGCTAATAATTAAAATCAGCACATTGAGAGCCTTTTGTAAATTAAGATATGAGTTAAGAAGAGAAAACGAGGGAATATCTTTTAATCTAACCAAGAGAAGAAAATTTTAAGGAACTGAAGAGATGGGATGAGAAGAGAGAAGAAGAGAGAGGAGAAAAGAGAGGAGAGGAGAGGAGAGGAGAGAATAGACAACAGGAGTGGAGAGGAGGGAAGACAACATAAGAATATAAGGAGTTTGCAAAAGGCTTCCTCCTCCTCCTCCTCCTCCTCGTCTTCCTCCTCCTCCTCCTCCTCCTCCTCCTCCTCCTTTTGTTACTTTTGTTTGAATTTTTGTACCTAACCTCCTCATTTTCCTATTCTCCATACTTCACCTATCCTCCTCCTCCTCCTCCTCCTCCTCCTCCTCCTCCTCCTCCTCCTCTTGGTCTTCTAAGTTGAGATGTTATGAGTTGTAAGTCCTCGGAGATAAATAGAAGGATGACGATGCAGAGGTATTATGACACGTCCTTTGTGTGTGTGTGTGTGTGTGTGTGTGTGTGTGTGTGTGTTTGTGTGTTTAATTTTCCTATATTCCCTTAACACCTATAGGCTTTTCCTGGGTAAGCTTCATCCTCATAATCATTATAGTAACCATCTAAGTGTCTAAAATTTAACCCTCAATATAATTATCATCATAACTCATTGTAGGAAGAAAGTCAGATCCCACGTCAGACCTTCACGGCTTATCTCACTCCCCGGCTGAAGGAAGTGGGAGAGGAGGAGACAGAAGAGGAAGAAGTGGAGGAGGAAGAGGGGAGGCTGGAAAGGGGGAGGTGGGGGGGGAGAGAGATAGAGACGAAGGAAAGAGGGAAAGGGGGAAGGGATGGAAGTGAGGAAGGAAAGGGGGGTGGGGAGGAAAGATTGAGGATGGAGGGAGGGAAGGAAGAGAAGGAGGAAAGATTGAGGAGAGGAGGAGGGGCTAGAATAGAGGGGAGAGGGAGGGAAGGAAGAGAGGAAGGAGGAATCATGTTTGGGAAATGACTGATGAGAGATACGAGAAAAAAATGAATACATAAATAAATAAATAAAAGTTAGTTCAGAGAGAGACCTCCTATAACCTTAAGCTTAACGATTTTCAGTGAGCGTTGAGAGTCCTTGAAAGGAGCATAGATATGGATAGACAGACAGATAGATAGCCAGATAGAAAGAAAACTCATATATAAAGATTGACACACATACACCCCACCCACACCCACATACACACACACACACACACACACACACACACACACACACACACACACACACACCATCCCCCAAACGCCATCCTACACAAGAGATATCAAATGGGTTGCAAAAAGTACCCTTCATAATAAGAACAAGAAGAACATTAGGTGGAGAAGGAAGAGGAAATCACAAACATCTAAACCTTCCCACACACACATACATTCACACACACACACACACACACACACACACACACACACACACACACACACACACACACACGCCAGCGATACAAACATGATGACAGGGTGATAGCTAAATGTCAGATGGTGTGAGAGAGTGTGAGAGAAAGGGACCAATAATCTCCAAAAAAGTAAGTTCCCAGGTAAGTAAGAGAGAAATTAAATACAGAGAGATTACAGGAACGTGACAAGTATTCACATTCAAATACACACACATAGAGACTTACACCACTCCCATTCATACACCAAAAGACATAGACATATACACCCACAGACAAACTCCACTCTCATCCACCCACAGACGGTATTTATACACCCACAAAGACAGTCATATACCACTCCCATGCACCCACAGAAAGACATACACACCCACTTGGACAGACATATAATACTCTCACAGATCCACAGATATATAGAAATACACCCCCACTGACAGACATACACCACTTCAATATACCCATAGACATAGACATATACACCCACATGGATAGACATACACTCAGTGACATAGAGGTAAACACATACACCACTTCCAAACACCCATAGAAAGACATTCACTCACACAGAGACACACACCACTCCCCTACACCCACAAAGACATATTCACTCACATAGAGACATACACCATTTCCCTACACCCACATACACCCACAGAATGACAAACACACCCACTTTGACAGACATACCCCACTCCCATTCACACAAACATAGATATATTCACCCACATAGATAGACACACAAATAGACATAGAAATAAACACTAACACTGACACATACACCACTCCCCTACACCCACAGAAAGACATATACACCCACACTGACAGACATACACCACTCCCATACACCCACAGACATAGACATAAACGTATATAATCAATTTGACAAACATACATCACTCCCCTACACCCACAGAAAGACATAAACACCCACTTGGACAGACATATAATACTCCCATAGATACACAGAAATATAGGTATACACCCACACTGACAGACATACACCACTCCCATACACCCACAGACATAGACATAAACCCTCATAGATAGACATACACCCACAGACATAGACATAAACCCACAGAGATAGACATACACCCACAGACATAGACATAAGCCCACATAGATAGACATACGCCCACAGACATAGACATAAACCCACATAGATATACACCCACAGACATAGACACAAACCCACATAAAAAGACATACTCACAGACATAGAAATGAACGCACACCCCACAGAGATAGACATACACCCTCAGACATAGACATAAGCCCACATTGATAGACATACGCCCACAGACAGACATAAACCCACAGACAGACATAAACCCACATAGATAGACATACACCCACAGACAGGGACATAAACCCACATAGATAGACATACACCCACAGACATAGACATAAACCCACATTGATAGACATACACCCACAGACATAGACATAAACCCACATAGATAGACATACACCCACAGACATAGACATAAACCCACATAGATAGACATACACCCACAGACAGGGACATAAACCCACATAGATAGACATACACCCACAGACAGGGACATAAACCCACATAGATAGACATACACCCACAGACAGGGACATAAACCCACATAGATAGACATACACCCACAGACATAGACATAAACCCACATAGATAGACATACACCCACAGACATAGACATAAACCCACAGAGATAGACATACACCCACAGACATAGACATAAGCCCACATAGATAGACATACACCCACAGACAGGGACATAAACTCACATAGATAGACATACACCCACAGACAGGGACATAAACCCACATAGATAGACATACACCCACAGACATAGACATAAACCCACATAGATAGACATACACCCACAGACATAGACATAAACCCACATAGATAGACATACACCCACAGACATAGACATAAACCCACATAGATAGACATACACCCACAGACATTGAAATAAACCCACATAGATAGACATACACCCACAGACATAGACATAAACCCACATAGATAGACATACACCCACAGACATTGAAATAAACCCACATAGATAGACATACACCCACAGACATAGACATAAACCCACATAGATAGACATACACCCACAGACAGGGACATAAACCCACACAGATAGACATACACCCACAGACATAGACATAAACCCACACACATAGACATACACCCACAGACATAGACATAAACCCACATAGACAGACATACGCCCACAGACATAGACATAAACCCACAGACATAGACATACACCCACAGACATAGACAAAAACCCACATAGATAGACATACACCCACAGACATAGACATAAACCCACATAGATAGACATACACCCACAGACATTGAAATAAACCCACATAGATAGACATACACCCACAGACATAGACATAAACCCACATAGATAGACATACACCCACAGACAAGGGACATACGCCCACAGACATAGACATACACCCACAGACATAGACATAAACCCACATTGATAGACATACACCCACAGACATAGACATAAACCCACATAGATAGACATACACCCACAGACATAGACATAAACCCACATTGATAGACATACACCCACAGACAGGGACATAAACCCACATAGATAGACATACACCCACAGACAGGGACATAAACCCACATAGATAGACATACACCCACAGACATAGACATAAACCCACATAGATAGACATACACCCACAGACATAGACATAAACCCACAGAGATAGACATACACCCACAGACATAGACATAAGCCCACATAGATAGACATACACCCACAGACAGGGACATAAACTCACATAGATAGACATACACCCACAGACAGGGACATAAACCCACATAGATAGACATACACCCACAGACATAGACATAAACCCACATAGATAGACATACACCCACAGACATAGACATAAACCCACATAGATAGACATACACCCACAGACATAGACATAAACCCACATAGATAGACATACACCCACAGACATTGAAATAAACCCACATAGATAGACATACACCCACAGACATAGACATAAACCCACATAGATAGACATACACCCACAGACATTGAAATAAACCCACATAGATAGACATACACCCACAGACATAGACATAAACCCACATAGATAGACATACACCCACAGACAAGGGACATAAACCCACACAGATAGACATACACCCACAGACATAGACATAAACCCACACACATAGACATACACCCACAGACATAGACATAAACCCACATAGACAGACATACGCCCACAGACATAGACATAAACCCACAGACATAGACATACACCCACAGACATAGACAAAAACCCACATAGACAGACATACACCCACAGACATAAACAAACTAACATAGATAGACATACACCCACAGACATAGACAAAAACCCACATAGATAGACATACAAGCAGAGATATAGACATTAACCCACACAGATAGACATACACCCACAGACATAGACATTAACCCACATAGATAGACATACACCCACAGACATAGACATAAGCCCACATAGATAGACATACACTAATCGATATAGACATAAACCCACATAGATAGACATACGCCCACAGACATAAACATAAAGCCACAGAAACAGACATACACCCACAGATATAGACATAAAGCCACATAGACATACACCCAAAGACATTGACATAAACACCCACATAGACAGACATACACCACTCCTATACACCCACAGACACAGAGATATACAACCCATATATAAACATACACCACTCCCGCAAAAACACCCACATATATAGAAATACACCGATTCCACAAAAACACCCACACAGACAGACATACACCACTCCCATACATACACCCACAGACATAGAAAATTACACCAGCATATATAGACATACAACACTCCCATTCATACACCCAAAGACAAAGACATATACACCAACATAGACATACATACACCACTTCCATACATACACCCACATAGACACCACTTAGTCCTTGAAAGAGATAAAGAGATGGATAGATAGACAGATTGAGTGGCGGTTAAACAGATAGCCAGATCGATAGAAAACTCATATACAAAAAGTTAAGCCCCACACACCAACTCACTCACACCCACCCACACACACCATCCCCCAAGCGCGCACACACACACACACACACACACACACACACACACACACACATATCAAATGGGTTGCAAAAAGTACCCTTCATAATAGATTCAAAAAGGACATTAGGTGGAGAAGGAAGAGGAAATCACACACATCTATACCTTCCCACACACACACACACACACACACACACACACACACACACACACGCGCGCGCCAGCGATACAAACATGATGACAGGGTGATAGCTAAATGTCAGATGGTGTGAGAGGGTGTGTGAGAGAGAAAGAGACCAATAAACAGCAAAAAAGTAGGTACCCATGTAAGTAAGATAAAAATTCAATACCGAGAGATTACAGGATATTCACACACACACACACACACACACACACACACACACACACACACACACACACACACAAGCCAAGAGATCCACATATACATCATTTTTAATATCTCAGACAGGTGTTGATCGTGGGAGAGAGAGAGAGAGAGAGAGAGAGAGAGAGAGAGAGAGAGAGAGAGAGAGAGAGAGAGAGAGAGAGAGAGAGAGAGAGAGAACGGGGCCTCGAAGCCGCAAAAAGTACCCTTCATCAGAGCAGCAAAAGGACATTATTTAGCGGACGCCCGTGTGTGTGTGTGTGTGTGTGTGTGTGTGTGTGTGTGTGTGTGTGTGTGTGTGTGTGTGTGTGTGTGTGTGTGTGTGTGTGTGTGTGTGTGTGTGGGCTTAGGGAGAACTAATGATTATTTACCCCACGTCGGTGCAGGGGTGTGGGCGGCGAGCCGGGCTGTCAGCGGCTGTCAAGAGGGTGTTTCTGGCCTCTCCTGCGACCCCTCCCCACCCTCCTCCCCTTCTCCGCCCTCCGTCCCGATGCTTGATGTGATAGTGCCCTCAACACCTGTCACGCGGGGCAGCTGGGCAGGCGGGAGGGTGCCGAAAATGTATATATATGTGACCTCTTGTGTGTGTGTGTGTGTGTGTGTGTGTGTGTGTGTGTGTGTGTGTGTGTGCCGTAAGATAATTAATGACCTTAACACCTCCCTTGTGGCTGCGTTAAGCTGACCTTCCTCGGCGGGGAAAGCTCCGGGAACAAGATTAGCGCGTGTTGTCGGGAATCAAAACTCTATTCATCGTCCATCCTTTACTATGCTGTAGGACTCACTTCTCAATTAATTAAAAGTTGACGTTAAGGACTCGGTAAATTCTACAACCAATTATAATCAGTGTATTTGGAGGAGGGAGAAGAAATCACACACACACACACACACACACACACACACACACACATACACCTCCCCACACTCAGACATGGACCAACGATATACACATGATGAGAGCGTGATGTATAAAGAAAGGGCTGGAGGTGGGAGTGAAAGGAATCAAAGGAACAGTAAAAAGTGCCCATCCATCCCACGCCAGGATTATCTCACGACTCCTCTACGATTGTGAAGTTGACTGCAGCCACTTAGGAATATTACCCCGTGGCATCGTGCTGTATACAAGCCTTCTATTTGCACTGTACTGTCTTAACTGCTACGTATCTATGTAATACACAAAAAAGCTTGGTGGTTTCTCCTATGTTTGTTTCCAGAGTGATTAACAAATATATATCACGGGTTGCTTCAGTGAGTAATTTGCCTGTATGTGTGTATGTATCTATTTATCTATCTAGCTATCTCTCAGTATCTATGTCCATATCTATCTGTTTATCTAGCTTTTTTTTACAGTAAAGGAAGGAGGTACAGGTTAAAAATAGTACAGAAGAAAAAGTGGCCAAAGTCTCTATCTCTATCCATCTATCTATCTATGTCTCTCTCTCTCTCTTTATCTATCTATATATGTGTGCATGTATATAATCAAGTAGCCGCCACCTTGGCCTCCCACGCGCGTCTGAGGCGGGCCAGGTAACCTTCAGGGCGGCGACTCGACCGTCTGGCCTTGCTTCAGTTCGCCAGGCGCAGGCTTTCAGTTTACATATTTTTTCCATATTCATTTTTTTTGTGGCCTTGCTTCTTATGGTCGTGTTTTAATGCATCGAGCTTAGTTAGTGCCTGTTTTAGTGTGCGTGTGTGTGTTTGGATAGGGCTAGGATGTGAGTGTGTGTGTGTGTGAGTGTGTGTCCTCTTTTGGTAGTGTTTTATGCATGCATGTAGTAGTTTGGTGCCCTGTTTTAGTATGTGTCTGCCTGCATGCCTGCCTGCCTGCTGGTCTGCATGTTCGTGTGTGTGTGTGTGTGTGTGTGTGTGTGTGTGTGTGTGTGTGTGTGTGTGTGTGTGTGTGTGTGTGTGTGTGTGTCCGGCTGTCTTCTTTTGGTAGTGCTCTTATGCAAGGGAGTCTGGTGCCTGCTTTCGTCTCTGTTTTGTCTGTGTGCTTGTTTTCCTTGCTTGTGTGTGTGTGTGTGTGTGTGTGTGTGTGTGTGTGTGTGTTACAGTAGCTGGGTGACTGTCTGTATCTTGGTCTGGCTTTCTGCATTGCTAAATATCTGTTTGTGCTTCTGATTATGAGTGCTTGCTTGCCTGTGTCTGTCTGTCTTTCGCTTTGCCTGTCTGTATGTCTGGTGGGCTGGCTAGCTTGTTGTCTGTCTACATGTATGACTGGGTGGCTGTTTATTTCAGCTTGTGTCTGTTTGTGGGTTTCGTTCTGTCACTTTCATATATTCAAACTAGAATCACAAACACATTCCAAATCCCTTGTCCTTAAAATCCAACTCCTTATGGACTGCATTAGAGACACATTTATGCAAGAGATTTTAATGCCACTCTACAAAACATCTTCACGGCCACTCCTTAAGGTAAAAATACTTAACGTAGATACTTGTGTGTGGATAACCTTGCTTATGTTGCTTCTTTGGCTTAAAAATAGATGGAGAGGGTAGGTTTGAGGGGGAGAAGAAATGTGGGTGGGATGAAAATAGATGGAGAAAGAGGTTAGGAGGGCGAGAAAAACTGTGGGAGGGATGAAAATAGATGGAGAGGGAGGTTAGGAGGGAGAGCAACAATAACGGAGCAAGGAAAGGAGGAATGAGATAGTGGGTGGAGGGAAGGAATTGAATTGGAATATGGAAAAGGGATGAAAAAAGGGGAGGAAGTAAGTAAAGAGGGAGACAGAAGGCAGGCATTAAGCTGACAGACTGATTGGATAGCCTTAACTTCTTTTGCATAGGAAGGAAAGGAGGGAGGGAGCGAGGAAGTAAATGAGGGAGAGAGGAAGGGGCTAACTGACTGACTGGATGGGTGGGTATAACTTATCTTGCATGGGGAGGAATGAAGAGAAGAAAGGAAGGAAAGGAGGGAGAGAGGAAAGGAGGGAGGGAGGGAGGCAAGGAGGGGCGTCTGACTGTCTGGTAAACTGGCTGGCTGGCTGGCTGACTTGGTTTGGTTATATTGGACGAGGTGAGGGCTATAAATGGGCCTCCCTTTGAGACCGTTTTTGTTTACGCTTTCAAAGGACTGTGGATAGGAGGATGAAGGCCTTTTCTGGTGATTTTAAAGGCAATAAGAGTAAGAGGACTGACTGATTTTTGCTTTGGTTATATTAGACAAGTTGAATCCTATAAATAGGCCTTCCTTTGAGAGAGTTTTTGTTTACGCTATCAAAGGACTGTGAATGGGAAGTTAAAGCCCTTCTCTGGTGATTTTGATGGCAATAAGAGTAAAGAGGACTGACTGACTTTTTGGGATAGGTTATATTAGACAAGTTGAATGCTATAAATGGGCCTTCCTTGGAGTGAGTTTTTGTTTAGGGTTTCCAAGTACTGTGGATGGGAAGATGAAAGCCTTTTCTGGTGATTTTTAAAGCAATAAGAGGGACAAGACTAACTGTTTTTGGGTTTTGTTATACTGGACGAGGTGAATGCTATAAATGGGCCTTCCTTGGAGTGAGTTTTTGTTTAGGGTTTCCAAGTACTGAGGATGGGAAGATGAAGGCCTTTTCTGGTGATTTTTAAAGCAATAAGAGAGACGAGACTAACTGTTTTTGGATTTGGTTATATAGGACAAGATTATATAAGACTTTTTTTTTACGTTGTCAAAGTACTGTGGATGGGGAGATGAAGGCTTTTTCTGGTTATTTTGAAGGGAATAAGAGGGACAAGACTGCCTTTCTGACAAGCTAAATTTGGTTTTGTTGCATGAACCAGGATTTCAGGGCCATAAAAGGACCATGTTTTGAAAGCTGCCATGCCCAGACTGCTACGCTTCTAAGGGCGCTGTAGAGGTGGACTGACGCCGTGGAGAAAAGAGAAGAGAAGAGAGATAAAGACACCTGTGACTGCCTGACTAACCGGCTGCCGTGGCTTAGTTATATGGACGGGGTGAAGCCTATGAATGGGACGGGTTTTGATGGCGCCTACCCACGCCGTTACGCTTCCATAAGGTATTAGAGGGGAAGATGGAAGCCTGGTTTGATGATTTTATGATTATTGGCGTGGATGGGAGATGTGGCGGGGAGGGAGGGAGGGAGGGAGAAGGCGGCGGGTTGAGAGGACACAGCTCGACGAATCGGTCAGTGGCGGTGAATATAAGTAGACCAAGACCAAAATAAGACCCTAGACAAACATCGAGACCAGACTTAAGATCAGACTGCCCAATGGTTCCCTTATAAGCGTTTTGTCTATATATTGCATGGTGGAATACTCAGTGTGCGTGTGTGTGTGTGTGTGTGTGTGTGTGTGTGTGTGTGTGTGTGTGTGTGTGTGTGTGTGTATGTGTTATTTTTCTTTCCTATTCACTCTTCTTTTCTATTCTCTAGCCTCTCTCTCTCTTCTATTCTTCCTTCTACTCTTCTTTCTATTCTCCCATTCTCCAGCCTTTCCCTGTGTCTTTCTTTCTGTCTGTCATCTTTTCCCTCCTCACTCCAAAATTAATGCCGCGGTCGTATCCAATCAAGGGAGGGCGGCTGAGAGGGAGGGACAGAGGCTGCTTAATGGGCTTACACGGGGATGAATGAGAGGGAGGACGAGGGGGAGGCGAAGGGTAAGTACGAGGAGGGGGAGGCGGGTCAGGATGGGTTGCAAGGGTGGGCGGGGGAGCGGCGTGTGAGGGAAGTAGGATTAGCTTAATGCAGAAGGCGTGACTCCGCGGCATCCTTGGTAGGGAGAAGTGGATGGGATGAAGGGAAGGATGGAATGAAGAGAAGGATGAAGGATTTTTTTGGGGGGGGTGTAAAGGCCCCTATTACAAGCTCCCCCTTCCTAGGTCCTTCCCTCGAGACCAGTTTCAACGATATCAGTGTGGGTGGAATGAAGGAAAGGATGTTTTTTTCAAGGTATATGGGCCCATATTACAAGGTCTCCCTTCCTAAGCCCTTCCTCTGAGACCAATTTCAACGATATCAGTGTGCCAGAAACAGCTCTCTACAAGCTTTCTCAGAACCATTTAACTAATCTATAACTATATCATACATTTACTTTCTTGACGACAATCTGAGCATCTTGGCGTACGTTTCCCTCGCCACACGCACACGCACACCCACCCACACGCATTCTATGTATTACAATGAGCATGATCCTCTGCCTACGGATAGGCATCTAGGAAAAAGAGCTACAAATGATGATCAAGATAATTCGACACCTTATTTCGTCTCGGGCCTCAGCGTTCCTTTCGTAATCCCGAGTTGGCGGCGTACTGCTGCCAGGCCAGAGCCGGCGTGTGAAATATGGTCTAAGCGGACGTGAAATTAAAAATAAAACCTAACTTGGATTTATAAAAGGACGACGTGCACGGGGAACGAGGCGGATGCAAGGCTGCCGCATGCCACAAAGAAGGAAAAGTTGGAAAGAAAAGACTTCCATGAATACAAGATGAGCACAACAGACAGGCTGCTCGGCCACGTTTTCAGGGGAACACAAAATCAGAGGAGCTGTTATAACACAGTGAAAAATCTCGAAATATGTGGCGCGCATTTCGAAAACACAGATACTGAAAAGACCACGAGGCATACTGCGTCTTACCGGCGACCGGGTGCTGAACCGTGTGATTACTCTTTAGCGCAAATACCCCAAGATAAAAATAATTGCACCCCAGGTATGTGGAGTTCAAAGAGAGCGGAAAACCATTTGCTAGCTGCTGTTCAGTTACGAGTAGATAATACCCGACGTCTCTTAGTAAAGGAGAGGCTGAAATACGCCGATAGAGACATCACAGCATTTGGTATATAAACAATAAAATCCTACAACATGCAACTATAAATGTATACCATAAATTAAGCTACATTTTGCTAAGAAGATAATTAATATGTTTGATGTACCTATTAATGCGTATAAGTGTCTCATAAAAACCTTGTAGTGAAAGGGGTTTGGTATGATATGGTTGGAACTGATGTCAAAGGAATGGCCCAGGAGGAGAGGGCTCGTAATATGGGCTCAGGTCTCTACGAGCAAAAACCTGCGCCCGTACAATTATTAATGGTCACTCTACAATTTGCCTGTCGCTTTAGCCATGAACCCAACCACAGTCATCACATAGTTGTCATTAGTCATTTTCCCTCGTATTGCCTTTTCTCGAGTCTTCAGTCATCTTCCTTTAAAACTCCGACCACTAACGCGGACTGTACTCCTTAAAATTAATAAATGTAAAATAGTTTGTTCATGAAAAAAATATATATCCTGAAGGAACGCGGATCCAAAGGCCTTTTTATTTTTTTTTATTTTTAGGCACCCTTGTGAAGGCGGGGTGTTGTTGGGGCAGCCGGTGTAGCGTTTTCTCAAGCAATGTGCTCGTCAAAAATCACCTCCATCATAATTAGCCAATTTCCCTGTCTTCCGGTCCCTTAACATTCACACTATTTTCCCTTTGAAAAGCTATACAGTGAAAACCTGATTATTTTTTTTTTTCAAACGACCTCCATTCTGAAGGAACTGTGTTGTGCAAGACAGCTTCTGTCTTGCATAAAACAGGCCATTAGCCCCGACCTCGTTAGTGGCTGTGGTCACCAACCAACTTCACATATATTAATGTTATCATTTGTACGATTTCAACGTAGAGTCGCAGTAACGTAGTGTTTCGATTTTCTCCTCCCCTCCCTCTGTTCTTACATGCCTTCCTCAGGTTATGGTTAAAAAACATTCACTAAGGGAAATTGTAAGTTCGAGGAAGTCTCGAGTCTCGCGGGTAGTTCCTTGATAACTTAAATCTGTATGATAATCAACATGATCCTCCGCCTTGGAGAAAGCCCTCAGCGTTCCTTTCGTAATCCCGAGTTGGCGGCACATTGCAGCCGAGCCAGAGCCGGCGTGTGAAATACGGCCTAAGCGGACGTGAAATTAAAAAGAAAACCTTACTTGGACTTATAAACGGATAACAAAGCACAACGAAGGGAAGTGTAAAAGATCACTTCCATGCATACGAGATGTGGAGAAGTGGCTGCTCGGGCGCATTTTGGAACACTTAAGTTACCCATCCTTCAATGCCTTACTCCCCCCACTACTTAGCACCTTGAAAAGCTATATAGTGAATACACGATTTACTATTTTTTAACGACCTCCATTCTCAAGGAACTGTGTTGTGAAAGGCACATTCTGTCTCTCACAAAACAGGCCATTAGCCCCGGCCTCGCCAGTGGCTGTGGTCACCAACCAACTTCATATTTTTTTTTCGTTTCTACGACTTAAACGTAGTGTCCTATTTGAGTAATGCATGTTTTGATGTTTTGCTTCGCCTCCTCCTCCTCCTCCTCCTCTTCCTCTTCCTCTTCCTCCTCCTCCTCCTCCTCCTCCTCCTTCACCACGCATTTTTAATAAATATTCAAATTTTCCTTATAAAAAAAAAAAAAGCTATTTCCGAGCAGTTCTCTCTCTCTCTCTCTCTCTCTCTCTCTCTCTCTCTCTCTCTCTCTCTCTCTCTCTCTCTCTCTCCCCCACAGGTAACGTACAGGTGTCCCCGTGCATGCCGTTTATAAGTCCAAGTAAGGTTTTCTTTTTAATTTCACGTCCGCTTAGGCCGTATTTCACACGCCGGCTCTGGCTCGGCTGCAATGTGATAATATGACTCTGACCGATAACTAACATAGCATTATAGTCTAGGCGGACGTGAAATTAAGACGATAACATTACATGGATTCATAGAACGAGCGACTGATATAAAATGATATCAAGCTCTAAACGGACGTAAAATAAAAACCTCCGTCTCCCATTCACTCTACCTTATTTTTCCCTCTCTTCCATTCTTTTCGTTTTTTCCGTCCCCTTTCTCCATTCTACTATTTCATTCCGTTCTCACCTCTTCCCTTCCACCCTCCCTCTGCTGCTTATACTCCCTTTTTTCCCCCTCCCTTATATCTTCCCTACTTTGATCTATGGAACCGACCTGTGAAATACGAGGGTGATGTAAGCGGACTTAACATTCAAAAAACCTAACTTGGATCAACCACGATATATAACCTAACAACGTACAAGTCAATATGAAACCCCCCCATGCATAAAGAGCAGAACTAGCCGCTCGGACACACACACCTTAAGAGAACATAGAAAAAGCTAAAAAAAATAACATGGCACATTACCTGAGCCCACTGGCATGCACGGGGACACCTGTACGTTACCTGTGGGGGAGAGAGAGAGAGAGAGAGAGAGAGAGAGAGAGAGAGAGAGAGAGAGAGAGAGAGAGAGAGAGAGAGAGAAAAAGCATGTTAGTAGCCATATAGTAGAGCTTTATTATAAAACCATT
This sequence comes from Eriocheir sinensis, assembly GCF_024679095.1. Lineage (NCBI taxonomy): Eukaryota > Metazoa > Arthropoda > Malacostraca > Decapoda > Varunidae > Eriocheir > Eriocheir sinensis. Next base: position 76,299 of record NW_026110617.1, on the reverse strand, counting down.
ACTATTGCCATTACTATTACTGCTATTGTATTTTCTAGGAGGAAATATGACATGTGAGCAATTGTGTTTACTTTTATAGACATGCAGCTAGATTATATAAGTGGTAGTAGTAGTAGTAGTAGTAGTAGAAGTAGGAGTGGGAGCAGAGTAATATAGTAGTAGTGGTAGTGGTGGTAGTAGTAGTAGTAGTAGTAGTAGTAGTAGTAGTAATAGAAGTAGTAGCAGAATCATCAAAATCACTTCCATCATCATCATCATCAAGTAACAATAATCGTGTGAGCGTGTGCGTGCGTGCGTGCCTTCGTTGCTATGCGTGTGTGTGTGTGTGTGTGTGTGTGTGTGTGTAGGTGTGTGCGTGAATAATCTGGCATGCACATTGCACACCTGCTTATGTTTATGTATAAATAATGTGTGTGTGTGTGTGTGTGTGTGTGTGTGTGTGTGTGTGTGTGTGTGTGTGTGTGTGTGTGTGTGTGTGTGTGTGTGTGTGTGTGTACAGAAAAATAACTTCATATATAAAATGTTTATCTTCTATGCTGATTAACTCTCCTCCTCCTCCTCCTCCTTCTCCTCCTCCTCCCCCCACAGCCTCCCGCAAGGTGATGTGACAGGTGAGTGGCGGCCGTCAAACACACACACACACACACACACACACACACACACACACACACACACACACAAACACACACAGGGGGCGCATAATAGAACACAGCATACCGGCGAATATATATTTTATTTTACTTTATCTTATTTATTTGTATGTCTGCGTGGTTGAGAGAGAGAGAGAGAGGGGGGGGGGGGGAGAGTGGAAAGAGTGGAAAGCCAACATTATAAAAGGAGGAATTAAGTGGTAAAACAAGCTATTGGCAAAGGTGACGGAAGAGGAGAAGGAGGAGGAGGAGGAAGGCACTGTTCTCATCCCCCCACAAGCTGTCGTTCTCCCGCTGTGCTTGTTTCTCCCCCCCTCTCTCTCTCTCTCTCTCTCTCTCTCTCTCTCTCTCTCTCTCTCTCTCTCTCTCTCTCTCTCTCTCTCTCTCTCTCTCATTCCTTTCTTCTCACCACTTCCTATCCCCCTCTCTCTCTATCCTCGCTCTCCCTCTCTTTCCTTTTCCTTCATTCTCTTCCTTTTCTTTTATTCACCCTTCTCCCTTTAACTATTTTACTCTCAATCTGCTTCTTATCACCCTCTCTCACTTCTTTACTCTTCTTCCTCTTTTCATCTCCCTTATTATCTTCGTCCTCTTTTCCTCCTCCTCCCATTTGCTACTTCATTCCTTTCTCCTTCCTTCCTTCCTTCTGCAAGAGTCACAACTTATTTCGCTGAATTTATCCCGTGTCAAAAAAGTCCCTCATTTCACCCTTTCCTAAATATAATGAACTCTATGGACCTCTAGGCAATATATTTCTCTCCCCATCGCCGCCTGTCTCACTCCATCTTCACCAGAGTTACCGGAATCTAATCTTGCTCCCATCGCCCTTATCTCCTTATCTTATCTCCCGTCTCTTATCTCACTTCATTTCACGTCAGGGTTTTCGCAACATGCCTGCCACCTTATATAAATTTTCTGTGTGTGTGTGTGTGTGTGTGTGTGTGTGTGTGTGTGTGTGTGTGTGTGTGTGTGTGTGTGTGTGTATACTTAATGAACCTTATGTGGCCACGGTCTCTTAATCTCTCTATATTAATAAAGTTTCATCATTCTTTTTGTGTCTCATTAATATTATATTTAAACCTTCTCTCTCTCTCTCTCTCTCTCTCTCTCTCTCTCTCTCTCTCTCTCTCTCTCTCTCTCTCTCTCTCTCTCTCTCTCTCTCTCTCTCTCTCTCTCTCTCTCTCTCTCTCTCTCTCTCTCTCTCTCTCTCTCTCTCTCTCTCTCTGAATTGACGTCTTTTCTCTCTTTTAATTAACGTCTGTCTTTGGTCTCTCTCTCTCTCTCTCTCTCTCTCTCTCTCTCTCTCTCTCTCTCTCTCTCTCTCTCTCTCTCTCTCTCTCTCTCTCTCTCTCTCTCTCTGTTACGCCACTTGTTTTTTTTTTCTCTCCCTTCCTCTTTTTTTTTCTCTCCCTTCCTCTTAACTATCGTCAGTCTTTTATTCCCTCTCTCTCTCTGTCTCTCAATCGACGTTTGTCTCACTCAATCTTCCCAAGACTTACCCTTAATCTAATCTTGCTAACATCTCCCTTATCTAATCTTATCGATCACTAGCGAAGAGGAACAAGACTCCGCCCTGATACGTACACCTTCAGACTTCAGGAACCTTACCACCTCCACCATCACCACCACCACCACCCACCTCCACCACCACCACAGCCACCACCGATACACTCTCAGACACTTCCAGTTCTCACATCAACCATTTCTCAAGGCCTTAAAGGAGAGTAATCGGCTTCTTATGGGTGTTTCATTACGTTCATGGTACAGAAGTCATGTCAGGCTACAACCAGGCTCATAACGCTACCCATGGAAATGCATACAACACCTCTTATGAATGCTTTGCCGAATGTGTAAAAAAAAAAGCACAAAAGATCGTAAAAAAAGACAGAAAATTATAAGAAACAGAAAAAGCAGAAAAATGGGACAGAAAAAGAAGAAAAAGAGAGGAACAGCATCACCATCACCATCACCACCACTACTACCCACCACCACCACCACCACTACCCACTACCACCACCACCACCACCACCAGCGGCAGCCACGTCGTTAGTACCTTCCGTGACCTCGCAGGGACGGGCGGTACACACTCCCGCCCCTCCCGCGCCTTAACTACCGCCCCTAAGGATTGTTATAAAGCCCCGGCCAGATACTATCGCGGGAGACAAGGCTGTAAATCCTTAGACAGACGCCAACCTGTGATAAACGACGGTGCAGGTGTGGAGGAGGAGGAGCAGGAGGAGGAGGAGGAGGAGGAGAAATGAACAAAAAATAAATAGGACAGAAAGGATGAGTGTGAGAGGGAGGAAGAGGACGACAAAAACGAAGAAGAAGAGGAGGAGGAGAAGGAGAAGGAGGAGGAGGAGGAGGAGGGATAAGAAAAAAGAATAAAAGGAAATAAGAAATATGGAAAATAGAACAGTAGGTGAAGTAAGGTAAATCTCTCCCTCTCCCTCTCTCTCTCTCTCTCTCTCTCTCTCTCTCTCTCTCTCTCTCCCCCCTTACCTAACAAAAAATGCCATCCACACAAAAAAAATATACAAAAACAAAAAAAAAAAAAATGTCACTTGCAATATATTCCCTCGTTATATCCTCAGTCTCTCTCTCTCTCTCTCTCTCTCTCTCTCTCTCTCTCTCTCTCTCTCTCTCTCTCTCTCTCTCTCTCTCTCTCTCTCTCTCTCTCTCTCTCTCTCTCTCTCTCTCTCTCTCTCTCGATGGTCAGGCATTTTAGGGGCTGCGAAGGCTGAGGTGACATGCCGTAAAATTTAAGGTCCCGTGGCTACTCCGGCTGCTGATGCTGATGATGATGATTATAAGATGCCCCGCCCTTTTATCTCTCCTGTTATCCCTTCCTCTCTTCACACTGCTCTCCTTTATTTATCTTTCTTCTCTCCCCAATCTTTCTTTCCTTCTTCCCTTCCTCTTTCTCATCTCTTTCTCTCCCTCCTTTCCCTTCTGTCTGCCCTGCTCTCCCTCTCCATTCTTATCTTCTTCCGTCCCTTCCTCTTTTTCCCATCTCTCTCCCTCCTTTCCTTTCTGTCTGCCCTGCTTCTTACTCTCTATTCTTCTTTTCTTCCTTGCCTTCCTCTTTCCCTCTTCCCTTCTTCCTTTTCTTTGTTTCTTCCTTACTTTTCATCTTCTAGTTGTCCTTCCTTCCCTTTCTCTCTCCCTCCACACAGCCCTCCTTTCCTTCATCTCTTCCTCCCTTCCATACTTCTCATTTTTCCTTCCCTCCCTTCCTTCCTCTTTCCTTCCCACCCTTTTTCCTTTCCTATTTCCCCTTCTCCCGCTCTCCCTTCTCACTTTCCCTTTTTGCTAACCATGATAATGATGCTGCCATGGAACACCTGACGAAGGGAAGGGAAGATAAAGATGGTGAAAGGAGGGAAGCAAAGAAGGAAGGAAACGCAAGTGAAGAAGGAAGGAAGGAAAGAAAGTCACTGTTTATAAATGCCAACGGAAAGGTTACACTGAACGTAGATATAATTGTGTTAGATTTTACGACATATTTCATAAGACGTAGTATAAATAAAACCAGTGGAGTAGAATTCTCTCTCTCTCTCTCTCTCTCTCTCTCTCTCTCTCTCTCTCTCTCTCTCTCTCTCTCTCTCTCTCTCTCTCTCTCTCTCTCTCCATTATCAAGACTGTACCATAACCCATTCCACCCACCCTTCCATCCCCCCCTCCCTCCCTCCTCACCTCCCTCCCTCTTCACCTCCCCTTGAAAAGCTCCATTAAATTTCTTTCTGTCCATTCCTCCATCCCCCGTAAGGAGAGTAAGAGGCAATTTCCCAACCATAAATTCTCCCTTTGGTTGCACTGCCCACCTGTATATCAATAGAGAAATTAATTACCACCATCAACCTTCACCTGGCCGCAACGAGTCTCTCTCTCTCTCTCTCTCTCTCTCTCTCTCTCTCTCTCTTATAGCATTGCCGCGACTCTAAGCTTCCCCGGCCGCGAGCTGTGTAATTATTATGGTACTGCTTTTTAATGGTTTAGTTCCGTTAGTGGGACTTGTTTTGTATTTTCTCTCTCTCTCTCTCTCTCTCTCTCTCTCTCTCTCTCTCTCTCTCTCTCTCTCTCTCTCTCTCTCTCTCTCTCTCTCTCTCTCTCTCTCTCTCTCTCTCTCTCTCTCTCTCTCTCTCTCTCTGCGGTTTCATGGCTGAGAAAGTTGCGTTGGTTGCGTAAGTTCTTGTGCCATACTGGCGATCATATAGATAGATGGGTAGGTAGATAGGTAGATAGATAGGCAGATATAGATAAATAGATATACACACGTACATACAAACATATACACGGACACATCCTCGCTCTGGCTCACTTTCCCTTTCTTTTTTTCTTTTCTGGTTTTCTTCTTTCTTATTTTCTTTAATTTTCCTTTTCTTCTTTTCCTTCTTCTCCATCTTATTCTTTTTTTTTCATTTTCCTTCCTCCTCCTCGATTTTATTTTTTTCCTCATATTCCTCTTCTTCCTCTTCCTTCTTCTCCTCCTCCTCCTCCTCTTCCTCCTCCTCCTCCGTAACGTAAGAAGGTCTTGTGAGCCGCTCGTGCTTGGTGGTCTCATGGCTTGACGGGCGCCTCCTCCCTCTCTCTTTTTTCCCTTCACACCTCCCTCCTTTCCTCCCTTCCTTCTCTCTCTCTCTCTCTCTCTCTCTCTCTCTCTCTCTCTCTCTCTCTCTCTCTCTCTCTCTCTCTCTCTCTCTCTCTCTCTCTCTCTCTCAAACCGAATCATCCGCCACTGCAACAATCATCCCTAAGAAGTAGTAAATGCAAATACCATCAACTTTTTAAAAATCGAATCGACCGTCATTTCGTTGCTTTAGGAGTAAACTGAATGCGAAGTGCTTTCATTTGCTGTACGGGCACCAAATGGCTGTCGAGCAGATGAACTCACCAGAGCGGGCAACTTTCAAATGAGTCAATAGGCTTTTTGCTGCCTGCATTTCCGTGTTTACTCTTTCTTTTTACTCTTACACTTCCTCTTCCTCTCGGCTTACTCTTCCTCTTCATTCCACTTCCACTTCGTCCTCCTTCCCCCCTCCCTCCTCCTCCTCCTCCTAGGTGGTCGCCTGACGGACTCGCCGCCGCCTGTTATCTCGCCTCGCCAGACAAAAGAATAATTTTCGTTCTCGCTGCAACAGACGACCCGGCACTGATCGCCATCTTGCCCAGGTAGTAGTGTACGTCAGGAGAGGAGGAGGAGGAGGAGAGGAAGAGGAGGAGAGGAAGAGGAGGGGAAGACTAAGAGAAGGTGCCATAGTTTTGTATATCAGAAGGAATATAAAAAGAGGAAGAACAGAATGATGTGTAGGAAAGAGGAGGAGGAGGAGGAGGAGGAGAACGAGGAGAAGAATGAGAAAGAGAAGAAAGTATTATAGCTGTGTACATAGGAAGGAATATAGAAAGAAGAGAAGGAACAAGACAAGTAGAGTAAAACTGAGGATGATAAGAAAGAGGTGGGAGAAGAGAGATGGTAGAAGACCTTGAGAATGAGGAGGAAGAAGAGGAGGAGGAAAAGGAAGTACAGAGGTAGAGTACTTTACGAGGCTAACGTAGATGAGGGCGAGGAAGGAGGAGGAGGAGGAGGAGGAGGAGGAGGAAGTAAAGGATGAAAACGCAAAAGAAAAAAAAAGAGAAGAGAATAACGAAGACGGGAACGATGCAGACAAAGCGGAAGAAGAGGAAAAGGAAAAGGAAGAGGAGAAAGAGGAGAGGGCGAGAAAAAGAGGACCAGGTAACACTAGACACACCTGCCACATCCCGGGCAGCATACAACACCACACCTTCCCTTCCCTCACCTCCATTAGGCCGCCACCTGGAGCTCACGGGGGCCAGTAACTCACCGCTATTCCCGCTTATTAAGATGTCACCTGCTAATTATGCCTTACCTATGGGGACGTGTGGGCGGCGGGCGGGAGATAAATAAGGCCACGCGTCTTATCTGGGGTCAATAAAGGGTCAGAAAGGGCCGGGAAGTGCCAGGAAGGGGGAGGAAGGCGCATTAAACCTTAAGTCCATGAGCCACCTGGACCATAAACCCGTCCAAAAATCAAGCTAGAAGGAGTCACTGGTTGATATACGTAGACTAAGTGGGTTTAAAACAGTCCCACAAGTAAATATACCTGGGGGAGTTTATTTCAGCCTTATCTTCGCTTGTCACGGGAGGTGTGGGAAGGGAGCAAAGAAAACTAGTGTGGCTTCAAGATATTCATCGATCTAAGTGACTCAAACAGCTTCCTTGGGCAAACACAGCTGCGGGAGTCTATTCTAACCTTATCTTCGCTTATTTTAGCCTTATCTTCGCTTGTCACGAGAGGTGTGGGAAGGGGGCAAACATATCTCGAGTGACTTCATGATAAACATCGATCTAAGTGACTCAAACAGCTTCCTTGGGCAAACACAGCTGTGGGAGTCTATTCTAACCTTATCTTCCCTTGTCCATATCAATAACAGCCACGTCATGAGAGGTGGGAGGGGACCAAACACACCTCGAGTGGCCTATGTATATACATCGATCTGAATGACTAAAACAGCTTCTTGGGCAAACACAGCTGGGGGAGTCTATTCTAATCTTATCTTCGCTTGTCCTTATCAATAACCACGACGTCATGAGAGGTGGGAAGGGACCAAACACACCTCAAGTGGCCTCTGTATATGCATCGATCTGAGTGACTAAAACAACCTCTTGGGCAAACACAGCTGGGGGAGTCTATTCTAACCTTATCTTCCCTTGTCCTTATCAATAACAGCCACGTCATGAGAGGTGGGAGGGGACCAAACACACCTCGAGTGGCCTCTGTATATATGTCGATCTAAGTGACTGAAACAGCTTCTTGGGCAAACACAGCTGTGGGAGTCTATTCTAACCTTATCTTCCCTTGTCCTTATCAATAACAGCCACGTCATGAGAGGTGGGAAGGGACCAAACACACCTCGAGTGGCCTCTGTATATATGTCGATCTAAGTGACTAAAACAACCTCTTGGGCAAACACAGCTGGGGGAGTCTATTCTAACCTTATCTTCCCTTGTCCTTATCAATAACAGCCACGTCATGAGAGGTGGGAAGGGACCAAACACACCTCGAGTGGCCTCTGTATATATGTCGATCTAAGTGACTGAAACAGCTTCTTGGGCAAACACAGCTGGAGGACTCTATTCTAACCTTATCTTCCCTTGTCTTTATCAACAACCACCTCGTCAGAAGAGGTGTGGGAAGAAGGCAAACAAATCCCTAACGTCCACCCATCTGAGTGACTGAAAAAGCTTCCCTCGCAAACCCCGCTTGAGAACTTCACTTTAACTTTTATCTCAGTCTGTCCTTATCAACAGGCTCGGCGTCGCGCGAGGTGTGGGCAGCGCGCAAACAAACCCGGACTCGCCCTTCTGATGTATGTGGACTAAGTGCCTTTGAAACGACTCCCCGCACACACAAAAAACCTTGAAGTACTTTTTTTTTAACTTTACACACGCCTGTCTTTATCAATAACCCGTCCGTCGCGAGAGATCTGGGAAAGGAGCGAGAAAGTGGAGTCGCCGCTTGATGGATGTCGACGGGAATGGCTCTAAGACGCCTCTCGACTCACTTTCAACCCTAATCTCTCCTCCTTGCCTCTATCACTAACCCAAGGAAGGCGAGAAGAGAGGAAAGAGTGCAGGACATGGATCGACACTTGCTAAATATCGACCCAGGTACAGCTAAAACTCCTCCCTACGCAAACGCCAGTGAAAAATATATCTATTTCAGCATTTACCAACAACCCCACCACAGGTTCAAATGGCCAACGGTGCGGAGATGAGCACTGCAACCACGCGCAGCTATAGCGTATACACCCAACTTTACCAAACGTTAGGAAGAGTTGCAGGTAGGGAGAAAAAAAATATAATCACCCCTTGATATTTCTCTATGAATTGGCTCTTGCTCCAAAACTGCTCCACGCACAAACAGCGTTAGATAACCCCATCTTAGCCTTTACCAACTACCCGAGAGCAGTGGGAAGGGCCAAAAACAATGTAAGCTCACCCTTTCATATTTGTTTACTAAGTGACTCTAGCTCTAAAACTGATCCACACACAAACACCTTTAGAGAACCCCATCTTAGCCTTTACCAACACCCCGAGAGCAGTGGGAAGGGCCAAAAACAATATAAGCTCACCCCTTAATATTTGTTTACTAAGTGACTCTAGCTCTGAAACTGATCCACACACAAACACCTCTAGAGAACCCTATCGTAGCCTTTTACCAACTACCCAAAATTATGAGACCTGAGGGAAGTGAGAGAAAAAAAACCTAATTCTACGCACTGGCTCTACACTTTACCCCCACACAAACATAACCACCGCTGAAGCACCCAATTTTACCCTTTAGAGGCACCCCAAACGTAACGACAACTGAGGGAAGGGCTAAAAAAAAGCTAATTCCACGCCTTGATATTTGTCTACAACATTTGTCTACGCAGAGGCTCTAAAACTGTCCCCCACACAAACACAGCCCCCGCCGGAGCACCCAATCTGGCCCGCTATCTCCGCTTGTCCTTATCAATAACCCAGGCGTCGGGCGAGGTGTGGCGAGGGCGCAAACACGTGGATCGCTGCCCGGGCAAAAAACACGCTATTGTCACATAACCGCCGCTCCTGGAAGCCTCGACAAACACCATTCAGGGAGGAGTAAGGACAGAGGGAGCAGCCCGGAGTGAAGAGAATTGCTTTAAGTGGGTGACATCAGAGTGGAGACAGGAGAGAAAGGACGCGAAACAGGTGTGTGGGTGAGGAGAGGAGGAGAGGGATGGGGAAGGGAGGGATGGAAGGTAGGGTCGGGTTATGGGGAGAGCAGTGGATGAGAGAAAAGGGGGGGGGGGGGGGACGAAGAGAGATGGGTTAGAGAGGAGGCTGGAGGAGAATGAGGAGGTGGAGGAAGATAAATGGGAGTAAGAAAGGGAGGATGGAAAAGAAGTGGACTAGAAGCTGGTGGAGGAAGAGGACGAGGACAAGGAGGGAGGTGAGTGGAGATGAGTGGGGTGAGAGGCAGATGGAGGTGATTTAGGAAGTGGAGGAGGACGAGGGGGATAAACAGGAGTGAGAAAAGGAGGATAGAAGTGGACTAGGATCTGGAGGAGGACAAGGATGGAGATGAGTGGAGATGAGATGAGACTGAATCTGAACTAGGAAGTGGAGAAATAGAGGAGGAGAGTAGCAAAGTGGAGGGAGAAGGAAGGAGGAAAGAGATAAGCAGGAGTGGGAAAAGGAGGTAAGGAGGAGGTGGGTGGTGGACTGAGGTGAGGGAGGAGAAGGAGGGAGATGAGTGAACGAAAGAAGAACGAAACAGGAGGAAGAAGAAGGCAGGAAGAGGGGATGGAGGGTAGCAGGGAGTTAGAAAAGGAGGTAAGGAGGAGGTGGCTGGGTGTAGTAAGAGGTGGGCGAGTGTGGCTTTGTGTAAGACGAGTGCAGAACAAACACCCGAGGTTCCTTGAGTGTGGCGTCTCGCTGAATTAAAGGCGAGACGAAGGAACAGATCTGCCCAAGTGGTCCTGGGAGTGCCTGGGTCTTCCTGGGTCACTGTGGGCCGGACGGAAAGTCGCTGGCTGATGGAAATGTAAATGAGCCTCGAAGCTTAAGTCATCGATGAAGCTAGAGGGAGGAATGGAGATTGAGAATGCTTGGTAAGGTAGAGTAAGGTAAGGAAGGGTAGAATTGGGTGAGGTAAGGTAAGGTATGGTATGGTATTGCAGGGTAGGGTAGGGTTAGGTAAGGTAAGGGAAAGTAAGGTGAGGTAAGGTAAGGCAAGGTTAGGTAAGGTAAGGTACGGTAAGGTATGAAAAAAAGTGAGGAGAGTTAAGGTTTGGTAAGGTTAAGTTAGATAATGTAAGAATGTGAAATAAGAAGTAGGGTAAGGTAAGGTAAGGTAAGGTAAGGTAAGGTAGGGTAAGGTACGGCAAAGCAAGATAAGGTAAGGTGAGGTACAGTACACTCGCGTCAGGTAAATAAACGCAAGGCAGAGTACGCAAAGGTAAGATAAAGCAGACTAACACAAGGTAAAGTTTAGCAAGGGAAAGAGTAAGGGTGAGGTCCGGGCCTCGAGTTCAACACCCCCGAAAACCATCACAAGAACTTCTGATAGGACAACATTCGCAGGGTGAAACGCATCCCTTGTACAAACACACAAGCGACGGTCAAAGTTACAACGCTCTATCTTGAAAGCCAACAGAGAAACGACTTCGACAAAATTATCGTGCGTTCTTTACTGCAGCTCCTCCCCTGGGCTTGTTTCTGGGTCCTTCAAGCAATGAATGTTATCACGGACAGGGCGCAGCGTTGGCTCGGTATCTCCCGCGTGATGTAATATCGGCCTTGTATCTGTCATGCTCCGGGAGACACCGCGGCGCTAGTCTATACGGCTATTTTACGGACCCGCCACCAGCCCCAGTGAGGCGAGAAGATAAAGTACAACGGGGCGAGGGAGAAAAGGAGGAATGTTCCGCCACCCGGTCGCTAAACACTGCCACGGCTAGCACGGGTACCTACAGCTGCTCGGGGAGAGGGAATTGAAACTTCTTTGAGTATAACTGTTCGTGGAAAGGGAATGAAACCACTTTTTTAGTACTACTGGTCGGAAAGAGGGAATTAAATCTTTTCTTTGAGTACAACTATTAGAGAAAAGGGAATTAAAGCATTATTTTTTTGTACAGCTGGTCGGAAAGAGGGAACTGAACCTTTTTGAGTACTATTCGAGATGAGGAAATAAAACCATTCTTGTCTTACTTAAATTAGGAACACTTTTCATAGAATTCTAACCGTTCACGAGAGGAGATGAAATACTAAGGCTTCCTCCTTACTTAGCAATGCCACCCCAAATAAAAACATACATTTTAATGAGAAAATATAAAACCCACTTTCTGTTATCACTCCGCTAACAAATATATAGACAAATTCGGGCAAAAAGAAGCAATGTGACTACTTTTTCGCTACCTATCATTACCACGGCCAATAAAATGCAACAAGAGCTCAAGGGAGAAAGAGAAAAGGAAATGTTGCGACTCTTCCGTTCCCTAACTAACCTACGGATAAACAAAGAAGCAAGAACCCAGACCACTGATTATCGAGTCGTTACCAAAGTAGTTGTTAGCGCAGGGGAGCAGGTCAAGCATGCAGGAAAAATGCAACAGCTAACTCAAGGAAGAAAAAGAAATGTTGCGACTCTTCCGTTCCCTAAATAACCTACGGATACCCAAAGAAGCAAGAACCCAGACCACTGATTATCGAGTCGTTACCAAAGTAGTTGTTAGCGCAGGGGAGCAGAAGAAGCAGGAGTATGCCGTGTCGAAGGGAGAAGTAGGAATGCTCTAACTTCCCGAAACTTACCATAAAAAATAATAAAAAGGGAAAATAATAAAAAAATCCACCCTGAGCCAGCATAGATCGGAGCCTACTATCACGAAAACACAAACTCCCTATAGGTGAAAACATGAAAAAAAACACCCACATCAACACCACCACAACACCCACTAACACCTCCGCCCCCATCACCACCCCTCCCAACACCAAAACCAGCTTTATCACCCCCGTCATCACCTCCATCACCACCACAGCTACTACCACCATCACCTCCACCGCCACCACCACCACCGCAGCGCCGCCTCGTAAACTGGGTGTGAACGGCTGCGCAATTAAAACTAAGGAGTGGAGTCAACTTTAGAACACTCGCTCCCTCACACAACCTTTACCATGAGTGCAAGATAATGTAACAGGAACCCGCTTGCTCGATTATATGAACGCTTGGTGTAATAAGATGTTCTACTAACGAGCTTAAAGAAGTATATCATAAATTGCTGAAAGGTTCGTTCCGTCTAATATTATAAAAGAGCTGAAATGTTTGCACCGTCACATCAACGCTCAATATGATTATGACTCGTGTTAATTAGAGGTAAAACTATACGTGCGAGCAACAAGAGGAGAGAAAGTAAAGCTTATTAATTATATGACAAGTTGCAAGAAAGAACAGCCGGCCCCACACGCAAGACTGATCCGCACGAGTAAAGTCACCATCGAAACTCTCGCTTGCTCGCTCAGAAAAGAACTTTGGCTGGGCGGGGATGGCAAAGCAATTAATACAAATAACAACGATATTTATGAGAAAGGAGTAGAAAGGGCAAACAAATGAACTGAGGTATAATATTACATAAATATATAGTTGTAGTTATTGTCATAGTTATTACTACGAGAAAAATACGAGAATACACACCCACACCCACACTCACACCTACCCCCTACACACACACACAATAAAAACTCCTTCCCCCTACACACACATAAGCTACTGTTTACAAGAACCCACCCACACAAAAACTCGCTAATCGCCACCTTACAATAAAATAAAAAAACATTCCAGGGACCATTAGGAACAAACATAAAACAAAGAAACAGAATACGAATTAGAAAGAAACGGAACACGATCAAAGACTCAATAACTACTGACCCGCTTCTCCTCAACTCACAATGAAAAAGATATTAGTAAGGATGCCAGAAATCCAACCCACCCATCGACACCACAACATGTCGAGCATTCCGGGGACTGATCGCTAGTCATAAAGTAACATGATGTGGGTCGCCCCGTCACCCGCGGCTCGGGGCTCGGCGCGGGGTGAGCGAGGACAGGCGGGCGCCCATTAATCAAAGTGACGGTCATCGGCGGAGGCGTCACATCGGCCTCCCGCTGACATTTTTCATCGCGAGTCTCTGAGCACCCAGCAGCCACCCCACCCGGCCATACAGACAGACAGCCCAATAGAGACAGACAGACACAGAAAGTGGACAGAAAGACACGGATACAAAGACAGAGACAAACACACAGACACCCCATCCATACACTCGTCCATTCAGACATTCAAATACACATACATACATACATACATACGTACATACATACAGACAGACAGACAAATACATACAGGGACAGACAGAAAGACAGACACCTCATCTATACAGCCATCTATCCAGTCACCCAAGTAGGTATAGACTAACAGACACAGACAGACAAGAGGAAAGACACAACTCCCCCGCGCCACCACACACACAACCCCGCCCACACACACACACACACACACACACACACACACACACACACACACACACACACACACACACACAGTCAGTCAGTCAACCAGTCAGCCACCAAGACAGCCAGCAAGCAAATAATCCAACCATACAGCCAGACAACCACTGCTCAGCCAGTCCCTCAGTCACCCACTCCGCCAACCAAGCCAACCAGCCACTCCAGACCACTCCAAGTAGCCAGCCACTCCAGACCACCTGCAGCCCTCCAGCCACTTAGCCGCCGCCTCCGCCATAGACCACGAGCCTGCCCACGTTGTTTTGTCAATAGCGAACACTTCTTATAGAGTATGCGAGAGATAAATGTTGCGAAGGGCTTTATGAAGGAGTGGGTTTGTTGATGGTGGGTGAGGGCCTGTGTTGTTAATGGGGCAGCGGCCTGGTGATGGGAAGATAAGTATTTCTCTCTATATATTCTCTCTTGTTCTCGTTCTCTCCCTCTCCCTCTCTATGAAAAGATAATTATTTTTTTCTATTCTCTCTTGTTCTTATTCCCGCCGTCTCCCTCTCCCTCTTCCTCTCCTCGAAGGTAATTGTTTCTCTATTCTCTTGTTCTCATTCCTTCCGTCTCCTTCTCCCTCTCTACGAAAAGATAATTATTTTTCACTTTTCTCTCGCGTTCTTGTTCTCTCCGTCTCCATCTCCGTCTCCCTCTTCCTCTCCCTGTCTCTCTCTCTCATCATGGGCCAGGTGGAATATATAAATCATTAGAGGTATCATTTTTAAGGCTGGCTGTGGCATTCTGGGCGAGTTTATAGCTTTTCTTCCTAATCCGGAGAACATTCCCGAGACGCTTGACTTAGATATCTTTTTAAAAGCGACTAAAGCGACCCACGAACATTACTGACTGCAGACAAAACAAACGTATCCTGAAAGAGCTGAAAAATAATATATCAAACAAGGAATAAATGACAAGAATATTATTTACCAAGAGAACAAGTTTGAGAAGAAGAGAAATCACCGCTCTCTGCTTCTCATGGGGTTCACAGGGAAGATTGGGGTGTTATGCCCTTGAACATAGCGGCAAGGACTACAGATGGAAGTTTCACCCTCACACCAGCACGCCCTGAGACACATACGTACGTAGTCGTAGTCATAATACCATACAGCCTGCCGAGTGCCTACCCCTACACCTTCATGCTTATAGCCGACCCATCTTATTAATCCTATTAGGGAAGCAAACGCAATAGGTGTACGTGGCCTCGGTGCTCATCTCCGCAACATTAGTCATTGATCCTCATTCCTGCACGCCCACACACCCTAACTGATCCTGCTATTGCCTGTCACTGCAAACCCCGAACCACCAACACACAATTATAATAATAGTAATAATAATAATAATAATAATAATAATAATAATAATAATAATAATAATAATAATAACAATAATAATAATAATAATAATAATAATAGAGATATTCTAAGGTACACTAGCTGGATGGGCGGGGCCTCACACGTACACACACACACACACACACAGAGGAACACCAGACCAACAAGAACGATAAGTCAGCCGAGCGATTCTGTTCCCTGACAAATGATTCAAGGAAACTTTGCGGCGATGTGCTGGTAACTAATTTTTGCAGGATGAATTTCACCACTACACACATTTGGCGAGGGGTTCCTTTATACAACATTATCTTACGTTTTTTCGATCTCCCGTCAGTGATTCTATGCTTGATTTTTTCCCTTTTCCTTACGTATTTATTATGCTTTTTTTTTTTCATTTTAAACTTGTATAATTTGGTACCCTAGTCGATTCACACGCTTCGTTGATCTTATAATTCTCATCAATGTGTATATATATATATATATATATATATATATATATATATATATATATATATATATATATATATATATATATATATAATTTTTTTCCCGGCAGTTGCTATTTTAGACCATTAACTTAAAAGCGCTAAGGTAAGGCACAGCTTGGTGCATACACTATAGGGAGTCTCACCACTATATATATATTGAGAAGGCTTCCTATATACAACTATACATTTAAACATCACCTTCCTGACAGCGCTTTAGACCACTAACTTGGAAACAAAAGGTAAGGTCAATTGCATACGCTATTGGAAATTTTACCACTCTATACATTTTAAGAAGGCTTGCTATATACATTACTTTTAAACATTACTGCTTTTTAAAATATTTATGATGGTATTACTCTTCCCCTTTACTTCCAGTATTTACTTACAAGCATCACTGTATACAAAGACTTTTTGGCATAATAATTCACCGTTAAATTATATACATTACTTTTTAGCATTATTCTTGACCACTTTTTATTTTAATATTTCTCATTTTATTATTTTTTCCTTTTACTTCCAATATTTACTCACAAGCATCGCTGTGTACCAAGACTTATCGACGCAAGAATCCAACATTAAATTATATACATTACCTTAGTTTTATATTTTTAGCTATTCGATTTAAATTTCCACACTTGAGGTTTCATTTTAATATCAATAGCGACGTTACTTGCGGAGGAGGAAAAAAACTAGACAATGTATACAGACAGACAGACAAGATAGACAGACAGACATACAGACAGACAGACTGACGAAAAGAAAGAATTAAAGAAAACCCAAAAAATGCAAATGGCCATCAGACAAGACAGATATAAAGGCAGATAACACACACAAAAGGACAGAGAGATAAGCAGGAAGAGAGACGGCCGGACGGACAGACAGACAGACAGATCGACAGCTTCACGGAATACACACACACACACACACACACACACACACACACACTCTCTCCCCCCCAATCCCTCTCTTCCTCTCTCTCTCTCTCTCTCTCTCTCTCTCTCACTCTCTCTCTCTCTCTATACAGCTATCGATATCTTCTTTTTTTTCTCTTTGTTTCTTCTTTTTTCTTCCTATTTTTCTCTTTTCTCTCCGTTTTTCTTCTCTCTTCTATTTTTCTTCTCTTCTCTCTCTCCCTTCCTCTCCCATCCCCCCTCTCTCTCTCTCTCATTCTGTTGCCAATTCGCCAATCTTGGAAGGGGTCCAGAAACAGCCCTCCACCACCGTCACCACCACCACCACCACCACCGCCACACAATATATAGGGCGTCGCAACAGCCGGGAGGGAAAAAAAGAAAACGAGAGGAAGAAACCGAATGTTGGCTGAGGCGAACTTGTCGGCTCTCCATCAGGTGTGGCAGGAGGAGGAGGAGGAGGAAGAGGAGGAGGAAGAGGGTTAAGGAGGACGACGGTGAAAAGTGAGAGCGGCGAAGTAATGGTTTGAAGAAAGATGGAAGGAAGGAGGGAAGGAAGGAGGAGGAGGGTTAAAGAGGACGATGGTGAGAAATAAGATCAAGAAGAAGAGGGAATGATTTAAATAAGAAATGAATGGATGAAAGAGGAAGGTGGGGGAGAACGAACGAACGCAGAAAAAGAAGATATGAGAGATAACCGATTATGGAGGAACTGGAGGGAAGGAAACATAAATAAAACGAGGAATAATATGAAAATGAGATGAATGAGAGGGTGGGGAGATGAGTTCGATAATTGAACGAAGGAAGGAACAAAAGCAGTGAGATGATAAGACAGGGAACGAAGGCAGATGAAGAGATATTTAATAGGAGCAAAAAGACGCAAGAAGGCATTGAGGCATAAACCGGTAAGAGAGGAGAACTTGAAGGCGGATAAAATAAGAAGAAAAGTCAATAGGGAACGGGGAAAAGGAGGAAGAGAAATGGAATGAAAGATAAGAAAGGAAAAATGAAGAAAAATTGAAGATCAGCATTTGTGACGAAAATTAGAGAGTAAGAAAGGAGAGAATAGAGGAAAAAGGTGGATAAAATATACAAAAAAGGAGAGGAAAAAGGATAACTCGAGAGGAGAGGAAGGAGGAAAAGGGTGAAAAAAAGTATATAAAAAAAGAGAGCAAAAAAGATAACTCGATGTGAGGTTGGAGGCCGATCATGGAGGAAGCAAATAAAGGAGAAGGGGAAAAAAAGGAATAAAGTATGGAGGAAGGAAGGAAGAGGAGGAGAGGAAGGAAAGAAGAGGGAGGTTAGGTTAGGTGGGTGAGTGGGACAGATGGGTGTGTTGCGGAAGAGGTGGAGAGGAGGTGGAAGAAGGAAGGAGGAGGTTGAGAGGAAGGAAGGGGAGGAGGAGAGGAAGGAAGGAGGAGGAGGAGGAGGAGAGGTGGTTAGTGGTGGGTGAGTGGGACAGATGGGTGCAGTGACGAGGAGGTGGAGAGGAAGAAAAAGAAGAAGAGGAAGAGGAGGAGGAGGAAAGGAGAAGGAGGAGAGGAAGGAAGGGGGTCACCGTTGGAGGCCTTCTCAGCTCTCCGCGCTAACCCATAAAAGCATTTCGTCGACTGGTAACACGACAACCAGCTCTCCTCCTTGCCTTCGCGCCCACCGCACACTGATGGATCCCTTCTTGCTCTCCGCCTCCCCTCGGCATAAATACATTACAGATGCGTATCAATTTGTAAATATGCATAATACATAATAGGAGGAACACGATATTCACGTTTCCGCGACGCATATCGAATCGACTTGAATGCATTGCGATCCTTTCTTATAGACTTTGAACCCGATTAGATATTCCGATAAGGGGGAGGGAAGGAGAGAGAGAGAGAGAGAGAGAGAGAGAGAGCGAGAGCGAGAGAGAGAGAGAGAGAGAGAGAGAGAGAGAGAGAGAGAGAGAGAGAGAGAGAGGATGGTAGAGATAAGAATGTTTGGTGGATGATTCTTGCTTGTTTTATTTGTTTGTTTGTGTGTGTGTGTGTGTGTGTGTGTGTGTGTGTGTGTGTGTGTGTGTGTGTGTGACTTTTCCCTCTATATATCTTTCTAATATGTGTCACCTTTTCCTCCAATTCGATCTATATAAAGCATCTCTAAATCCCTTTTCCTCTTTCTAATCCTATATTTTTCCTATCTCGATCCTCTCAGTTCATCTCAACCTCCTCCTCATATTATTTTGTGTTATCTTTCACCCACTTCAATCTCTTCACACCTTCTCTCAACCCACTCTTGATCTTCCTAATGTGCTATCTTTCCCCCACATCGATTTCATCACAGCTGATCTCACCCACCTCCCTCTCTCCCCCTCCCAGCCACACGCCAACACCCCGACACACAGCCACCAGACAGGACAAGACAGGGAGCATTGCCGCCTCGCCGCCTGCGCTGAGACCCGGCTTTGGGGAATCAGCTGATGAGATACGATCACGCTGGGACCTTGGCTGCTCCTCGGACCCTCCCTCCTACCTCTCCCCTCTCGCCACCGCTTCCCAGACCGTAATAATCGATCTCGCTACCGGATATTTTCAAGCGTCAAGCAGATTACCGCTGATCCTCTCCACGGGAAAACGGCGCAAAGCTCATAATGGTGAAGCGAGTCCGGACGTGTGAAGGCTAAACGTAAAATTAGTGGTATCGATCATCGCCATCTCGAGAGTGTGAAGGAAGAAGGACTCGGTAAAGGCTCAAGAAGGGACAGGAAAAAAAGGTTCTGATAGTCAAGTGGTGTGAGTTATCTCCATCTTGTGAGCATTAGGGAGAAAAAAATGTTGAGGTGATAAAATGTGAGAGCCTGGGACGTGTGAAGGAAGGTTAAGGTAAGGTAAGGTAAGGTAAGGTAGAGTAGGGTAAGGTAAGGTTATGCAAGGTAAGGTAGTGGGGTAACGTAAGGTAAGGTAAGGTTATGTAAGGTAAGGTAAAGTAAGGTAATGTGAGGTGAGGTAAGGAAGGTGAGGTAAGGTAAGTTAAAGTAAGGTTATGTTATGTAAGGTAAGGTGAGGTAAAGTATGTAAGGTAAGGTTATGTAAGGTAAAGTAAGGTAAGGTAAGGTAAGGTTAAGGAAGGTAAGGTAGATAAGTAAGGTAAGGTAAGGTAGGGTAAGGTAAGGTTAGGTAAGGTAAGGTGAAGAGAGGTAAGGTTGTGTAAGGTAAGGTAAGGTAAGGTAAGGTTATGTAAGGTAAGGTAAGGTAAAGTAAGGTAAGGTCAGGTAAGATAAGGTAAGGCGTACAATTACTAGAGGTATTCATCGTCTCCTCCTTAAGGGTGAAAATATCTTGATAATAATGATAACGAAAGATGATTATAAAATGAATAATAATAAAAAAAGAGGAAAATAATGAAAACAGATCAATGATAATAAAACAATAACAACAATAAAAAAGGAGCAGGATGATAAACAAAACAGGAGCAAGAGGAAAACCAGACTTACAAGGACAAGAAGAAAAAATAAAATTATAATCAAGAAGACAAACAAAAATAAAATAAAATAAATAAGAAGAGAAGAAAGACGAGAAGAACGAACAGGAGGAGGAGGAGGAGGAGGAGGAGGAGGACGAAGAGCAAGGAGATGAAGGAGGAGCAAGAAGAAGAGGAGGAGGAAGAGTAGATGGTTCGATGGCTTCCTGTGAGTGTGGACGAGTGACAGCGAGGAGGGAAAAGAACTGGTCTTCGGTACACTTCAATTAGACTATCACTGATTCATCTGAGAGAGAGAGAGAGAGAGAGAGAGAGAGAGAGAGAGAGAGAGAGAGAGAGAGAGAGAGAGAGAGAGAGAGAGAGAGAGAGAGAGAGAGAGAGAGAGAGAGAGAGAGAGAGAGAGAGAGAGAGAGAGAGAGACTAACGAGTAGCCCGCCAGCCAGCCAGTCTACCCGTGACGATAATTTTCACGTTACTGCCCCCTCCAGTTATCCTTGCTAGTAGTTCTGGTTCCCCAAACACCACCCTAATAGTAAACCATCTACGGTCATGCACCAAAAAGCAGCCCAGACCACCACACGGGCCTCCCTCTAGCAAGCATCAGTCACCTGTTCCTTTAATTAACATGCCCCCCCTCCCCTCCTACCTAACCCGAAGCGTCCCACAGTGACCTAGACCATTGTACAGTGTTGGGTCGTTACTCTCTCTCTCTCTCTCTCTCTCTCTCTCTCTCTCTCTCTCTCTTTTCCTATACATCTTACGGTCCCTTTCTTCAACCCTCCCTTTCTCCCTCCCTCCCTTCATTTGCCTCCCCTCTCCCCGATACGGACGTTCATTACCAACGGCTCCGAGGCTTCACGGGATGGTTCAACCTAAGCTACGGCAGGCCTCCCAAGTTCCCAGGCGGACAGTTCGGGCACTCCTGCGGGGCACACCACACACCCCGCCCCCAATCACCCCTAACATGCAACCCACAGTGACCCAGACCGCCACACTGGCCCATACCGACCATGAAATTTGAACACGAGGCGGGCGGGCTCCCTGTAGTCCCTCACCTGCAAGCAATGGTCACCTGTCCTGTTAATTAGCACGCCCCCCGCCCCCCCTCACCCTCTAACACATCCTGCCACACAATTACCTCTATTCTCACCTTTCAGGATCGCTGCAGACGCTGGAGCACAGGAAAAAAGGTTAAAAATACACCGAGGAGTGACAGAACCGTGTCACCCTTACTCCGTGACTTCCCGGCAAGTGGCGTTCAAATGTGGACCAAAGCAAGCATTAGTGACCCCTGACCAGTCACCGATCATGTCCATCGTGCCTAAACCAATCACAGATGAATAAAAGGAGCCGGCAA
>NW_026110617.1:50000-52500 GCF_024679095.1 Eriocheir sinensis | reverse complement strand
CTTCATTTTTCTCCTTCCCTTTCCTTCCTTTCTTCATTCTTTCTCCTTCGTGTCCATCCATTCTTTCTATATTTCATTCCTCCACTTCCCTTCCTTTTCGCTGCTCTCTTTTTTCTTTCCATCTTCCACCATCCCTTCATCCTTCCTTCCTCCCTTCCTTCCTCCAGTGTGATACTCTTATACATCTTACAGTCCCTTTCTCCCTCCCTCCCTCCCTTTGCCTCCCCTCTCCCCGCTACGGATGTTCATTACTCAGGCGGTCAGAGTACATCCTTCCTTTCCTCCCTTCCTCAGCCTCCCTCTCTTCCTCCCTTCTTTATTGTATTTTCTTACCTCCAGATTTCTCCCTTTCTCCCTTTGCCTCTGCTTCTACTAGTAATGGTTATCCTCTTCAATGATTATTTTTGTTTCTTTTCCACTCTTTATTTTTTTTCCTATGCCAGTTTTCTTTTATTTTTCCATCCTTTTCTTTTGTCAACGAATTAAAGGTCTCAAAAAAATCTGTCTTATATTAATCAAAGAATTTGGATCCTTTCTTATTGTAGCGTTGAAGTATCCGTGATCTTGTTTGCTTTCTACTTTCTGAAGCATTGAATTATGAAATACCACGTCCTTTCTTCATCCTTATCGCTATCACCTCCTCTGTTTAGTCTTCGGCGTAGTAGTGAAATTTTAAACACTTCTCCATTTCATTCCTTCAAAATGTTGTTACCTCGCCGACAACTGACTGATTTCAATTTGCGTTCTCTAAGCACAAGCACATTCCCAGGACAAAACCTTTCACACTCTATCACCCACAACCTTTTCTATCCAAGCCAAACGTAACACATCCTCTATCACACGTATGCCTCTACTGTAGCCTCCCTGAGTTGCCCATAACTAAAACAAACGTAATATTTCTACCCGTTACACGAATCTCTCTACTGTGGTCTCCCCGCGTTGTTTATTATAATGTGTAAGTTATGAACATCAGCACATTCTCTGGCAACCTTTCGTACCACATTACCCGCGAGCTTTTCTAAACCCAACGTAATAATTTACTTCATTAAATTTACCGTAAACTCCTCAACTCTCCCCCCACGGTACTTAAACCCTGACCTCTCATAGTAAGCCCTGATCCCCACTACCACTATTACCCACAAGCCTCCGCCTCCTCTGTACTTTACGTCAGGCTTATCCCGATGAGCGAGGCAAGAACTCGTGCGCCCAAGCCTGTTTAGCCCGGCAAGCCTCTCCGCGCTAAGCCTCTCGTCCGGCGCCTGCTTAACACTGTCGGCGCGCTGTCCGGAGTTTTCAGCATGCCACAAGGCGGGTACCTGAGCCCCGACCTAATTAGACGGCCCTAATAGCAGCGCCGAGAGTCATAAGCTGCGGCGTGAGGGTCAGGGGTCAAGGCATGTTGTGCCCGGGACTACTTGCTCTCCGCGGCCGACCAGCTGCCTCGACTTCAGTGCTACACAATCTCCTTCTCTTGTCTCCCCCTTGACTTCAGCGCTCCACGCATCTCTTCCATCTACTCCTCCTCCTCCTCCTGGCTCCTTTTTATCTCCTTGTCCGATCTAACTTACCTCAACTATAATTTCCTACGTTTTCATATGCATTTTTTTTCTTAAGGCCAATGCTAAATTCTTTGTTTCGTGTTATTAAGCTACCCCAATAAAGGCCGCAGTGCATTAATTGGAAAATAGGAAAAAATACGAGTCTCTCTTCCACACCCAAAAAGATAAAGAGTTCATGAGAAAAAAAAATAGCTCCCCAGAACAGGTTACGTACTATATTAATCCGCCCTACATATCCATAAACCTAACTAACGTCCATTTAAAACTTTCTATAGTCTTTGCATACACTAAATTTCCCAGAAAGAAACATATATATGATCCACAACCAACTAGAACTGAAATCAAAGCCACATCTCATTCACAAGACTAATATGCCTTCATGAGCGGAAAAAAACAACAACGCAGAGATGCCACGTTGAGGATGTTAAGCAACGATATAAATCAAGCTCATGTCATGTTCCCTTGGCGGCGGTTCCTCTTTATAAACAAACCTTGAATCACTTAAGATTTGGGGAACAAGGCAGAGGTGTTCCACGTTTACCTATTCAAACAAGCGAGACTCACGGCACTTCATAACACTTTCTAACCATGATAAGCGTGGCATGTCACTTCACTTTCTCTCAATCCTTTCCATCGCCTTCTCCTCTTCCTTACTCTACATCACTGCCACCTTCTCTGTCCTCTCACTCTCTAACGCCCTCCCTTTCTTTCATTCTACCTTCATTCCTTCCTTCCTCCCTTTGGCATCATTCCTCATTTTCCCTTCATATTCTATTCCACGTTCTTATGTTTTTATTCCCTTAGACACTCTCCATTTCTCTCCCCATTACAAACTTTCCACCTAACACTCCCATTCTCTCCCTCTCCACCTCCGAAGTCATATCCATACGAGAATCAAGTCAACCTTCCACCCCCACGAGCTCGCCGCATCACCTCCCCCG
>NW_026110617.1:25000-47500 GCF_024679095.1 Eriocheir sinensis | reverse complement strand
ATTTTGGGGGTTCTAAAGGAGGGCCTTGCTACGTTACTCTCTTGGGCTAGTAATATTGGGCTACCTTTCTGTATTTCTGGTCTAATTAAAAGAGTAAAGTTGAATGTGTTTATTATTATTATTATTATTATTATTATTATTATCATTATTATTATTATTATGATTGCCCCGCTTAATTGAATCCACATCATATTCTATTACTCTCATAATTCACTGGACGTTGCCAGCTTCAATTATTGGCCAAGGTCATGTTCTTTACCCTCCTCCTCCTCCTCCTCCTCCTCCTCCTCCTCCTCCTCCTCCTCCTCCTCTTCCTCCTTCTCCTCCTCCTCCTGGCCCTGGTTCTCCTCCTCCTCTTCGTATTTGTCTTCTTTTTCTTAATTTTCTTTTTTATCTTAGTCTTTTTTCTTTCTCTTTTTTGTCTTTTTTCCTTTGCTTTTTGTTTAAATTTCTGTTTCATCTCGTTTTTCTTTATCTTCTTCATCTACTTTTCCTCCTCCTCCTCATCCACATTCCCTCCTCTTCCTCATATCCTCCTCTCACTCTTCTTCTCTCTCTCGGCATGCATAAAAAACCCAGCCACCAGGATCTCGCCAGCCGCAGCGGAGGCGATAAAAAACGAGCGGAATTAATCATAAAAACAAGGGAAGCGAACTCAGCAGGCACGAGGGAAGACATTAAAACTAAAACATATGTGCGTCGTCGGCTGCGAACACTGGAGTTAGGGCTGTCAGGTGTCTGCGTGCTCTCTAATGTATGCAGGCGTGTGTGGGAAGCCTTATCGAAGTCCGTGTGTGTTTGTGTGCTGCAGATGTGTGTGTGTGTGTGTGTGTGTGTGTGTGTGTGTGTCATTATACACACACACACACACACACACACACACACGGTAATGGTCTGGTAACGGCACGCGGCAGCAAAGGGTAGAACGGTCTGACATTTAATGAGGAAGTTCGCCGAAAATAATTTATGCACAAGCTTCCTCCTTAAACCATCTCCTCCTCCTCCTCCTCCTCCTCCTCCTCTTCTTCTTCCTCGTCTTCAAAAGGCCTTAGTACTATTTCTAATTAAGTTACATTAGCTTCTTTATGCTTCTCTCTGACTTTATTAGACGGAGAGTGCGCGAGAACCAGCGGGTGGAGATGGGAGTGTGTGTGTGTGTGCGTGTGTGCGTGTGTGTGTGTGTGTGTGTGTGTGTTAATATCTAAATGCATATCCCTTCTTTTTTTGCTTTGGGGGGAGGGTGACAACACTGCAGAATAATAATAAAAGAAAAAAAATAAACATGAATGAGAAGAAGAAAAAATAATCATATGCTGTCATTGAGCGGCGCGGCATGGGGCGGGAGGCGACGAGAGGTGGTGGTGGTGGTGGTGGTGGGCAGTGGAAGGAGGATGTAGAAAATAGGTGTATAGGAGCTGAGAGCGGTAGGGATGAATGTGCAGGAGTGGCAGGGAAGAAGGAAGGAGGAAAGTGTAGGTATAAAAAAAATAGTTATCGTTGCTGTAGTAAGGAAAAGGTAGCCACAATATTAGGCAAAGACGATAATTCAAAAAGTTACATAATGATTTAGTTTCTGGCGATTTCAAGACGAAGAGAGGCGGGAGGTACTGGTGAAGATTTTAGGAAAGAGAGCAAGAAGCGTAAACTGGTGATATTAGTGAAGAGAGCAAAGAAATTAAAGCAATACCGAAGAGAAACGAACATTCATTTGAAGGCATTAAGGTGAGGGAGGCATATATGAGAGATTGACCGAAAGAAACTAAGATCATGAGGGATTCATTTTAAATTTAAGATGGGGGTTGTTGTGGCGGTAGAAGTGAGGGACTAGTAATGAGTTGAAGTGAGCAGCAGAGGCGAGAATTGCAGTGAGGTTTGGTGGCGGCGGGCGGCGTCTCGTGGGGGAGGTGTGATGGTATTCAAAAGTTAAGTAAGAAGTGAGGTAGCGGGCGGCGGGGAAACTGGCCGTGTGGGTGAAGGTGCTGAGGGCAGAAATAGCGGTGTGAGTCAATACGAGTAGAATGACGGGAATGAGAAAAGAGGGAGAAGAGGAAGTCGCATGGGTCGTGTTGTTCAGTGGGCAGCTATACATGAAAAAAATGTATTGAGACGAAGTGAAAGGAGAGGAGTGAAATGTGTAGGGGCGTGTAAGGGTGATAAGCGACCGGGTACGGGGAGGGGAAGGACACGGGAGATGAGGGTTGTTGTGGGTGGGGGAAGAGGGAAGAGGTGGGCGGTGGGCAACTGGTCATAAAAGTAAAGGAGGTGAGGGCAGGAATAGCAGTGTGTGACTATACCAATGAAATGACGGGAATTATAAAAGAGGGAGAGAAGAGGAAGTTGCTGTGGGTTGAAGTGGCAGTGGGTAGGTATGGTTACTATAGTTCTAAGACGAAGTGAAAAAGGAGGCTCAAATTCAAAGGGAGAGGTGCATTAATACTCCTCTTGATACTTGACATAACGGTAGAATAAAGGGAATCAGAAAAGAGGGAGAATAGAGGACAATGTTGCTGTGGGCTGAAGTGGCAGAGGGTACGTATGATTACTATAGTACTCAGACGAAGTGAAAAAGGAGGATCAAATTCAAAGGGAGAGGTGCATTAATACTCCTCTTGATACTTGACATAACGGTAGAATGACGGGAATCAGAAAAAGGGGGATAAGAGAAGAGGAAGTTGCTGTGGGCTTAATTGGCAGTGGATAGGTATGATTATAAAGGTATTGGGACGAAGTTAAAAAGGAGCATCAATTTCGAAGGGAGAGATTTCTAAATACTCCTCTTGATGCTTGATATACCGGTAGAATGACGGGAATCAGAAAAGGGGGAAGAGACTGTCACATTGGGCTGACGTGGTACAAGGTAGAAATAATTATAACGCTAAGGGCTTAGAAGAAAAAGTCGTAGTGGGCTGTGATGGTAGTGGGTTGCTATGACTATAAGAGTATTGGGACGAAGTGTAAAGGGAGGAGTGAAATGTGTAGGGGCGTGTAGGGGTGATAAGCGCCCGTGTGTAGTGGTGTGGTGTGGGGGGAGGGGGTTGGTTGGGTTACCAGACTGAGAGACAAGGGAGGTGATGGTTGTTGTTATGGGTGAGGGGTCAGGGGGGTTGTGGGTGGCAAGAGAGGTGGTCTTTGCTGGGCATTGTCGGGGCATCAGATACAAGCCGCCCACGCCACCCCCAAGGCGCCCGCACCTAAATATCAGGGGCGCCTCGTGCAGTGCTGCCAACACACACATACAGCGGGCACCATGATCAGTGTTACAAACTACACACACACACACACACACACACACACACACACACACACACACACACACACACACGCCGTGGTCTGGGAGGTGTGAAGGATCTATTCCCTTCACTGAACACGTTAAGTGACTCTACATGTAAGGATTGTTCGTGTGTGTGTGTGTGTGTGTGTGTGTGTGTGTGTGTGTGTGTGTGTGTGTGTGTGTGTAAAGTTTTCCCTTTCGTTTTCCACTTGTGAATAGGAGAAAATTCGTTGTTATTAGTTTGGTTTCGTAAATTTTCTTCCCCTCAATACGACTCACTGGGATTTACTGCCGCGACGTGCGGACCAAAGCCTGAGTGACTCGCCACCGGCTTTATATATGTTTAAATGCGTGTTTAGCACTGAAACATCTGACTCGCACACGAAGGCATCTTGACTTTACACGCGCACCAGTGCTCGCGGCCACAATATCTCCCGCCCAACTTACGACTCCTGACAGCGTGTTGCGTGGCCCGCGCTTTTTGTCTCGGGTTATCAATAGCAGCATCAAATCAACAAACTTCAGCACGGTACTAGATGGAGGCGAGCCAGGGACGCGGGGCTGACTAGCGTGGCCACAGTCAGTAGCAGCGGAATATCAAGATAATTAGGGTGGAGAGGAGACGGCTGGGAGGGTGACGCCCACCACTTCACCCACCCACCGGCTCTGCCGCCCCGACGGGTCCAGCACCCCTCGCCCGCGGGCAGGGTGGGTCGCTCAGTGCAGCGGCGCAGCAGCACAGCGGCGGCGGCGGCCAGGCGCCACCCAGCCTCGGCCAGGGTCGCTCCCAAGGTGTATATGGCCGCTCAGATCTGATGAGGCGATGGAGAGGTGCCAAACTGAAGCCTCCACGCCCCTACAGCCGTCAATCTGACACCCCTCAGAGATAGACCTCAGCGAAGGGCTCTCAGCGCCTCACCGCGTAGCCACCCGGGAATGAGCGGCGGGGCAGGGCGGCGGCCGCGCCTTCTCCTCCTCATACCTTCGTGTTCATTACTCAGGGCTATGAATGTGCATAAGCCCCCCCTCCCCTCCCAGCAACCCGCCAACACCCGCCGCTCTGCGTAAGGGATAATCCACACTTGTCAGTGTGGAAGAGAGAAAGCGAGGACGCAGGGCATGCCGTCTGGATGGCCAATCATTCGCGAGGCGGTGATGCCGCGATTATGAAACACGCGGCGCCTCGCGGCCACAGACAAAATGGTGCCGACACACACACCCGATGCTGGTAATTGGATCAGGGAGGAACTAGCCTGGAAAAGTGAGGCAACGCAACAGCCTACCGTGGTCCCTGGCGCTGAAACGGATGACACGCAACAGTGAAGCCGCCAAACGGTGCAGCCAACAGTGACGGGCGGCCCAGGGAGCAGGAAAGGAAAGGGAAAGCACGCGAGGCAGACAACAAATTATAATACTGTGCTGAAGACAAACTCAATGTGATAACATGATAAGGCAAAACTTATACTGGCACGAGACACACACACACACACACACACACACACACACACACACAGACACACACACACTTGTTAACAGGGCGCTGCGATGGACGCTGAAGTGTGAGGCCGCGTCAAGGGGCAGCACCAATAAAAGGAAAACGAGGTCAGGAGGTCAGACTCCTTATGCAGGGTCAACAGGAGAAGGAGATGAAGGAGCAGGAGGAGGAGGAGGAGGAGGAGGAGGAGAATAGAAAAAGTGAATAGGTGGTGGTGAAGACATAAGAGAAGGATGTGGAGGAGAAGAAACGAAAAGAGAAAGAAAAGAAGAAGAAAAGTAAGAAAATTAAGAAGAATGAAGGACTAACTAGAAGGAGGAGGAGAAAGATAAATAAGAAGACTGGAGAAGGAGATAAATAAGGAGAAGAAGGAAGAGGAGGTGGAGATCGGGAGGAATGAATTAAAGTTAGCCAAGGAGGATAAGGAAAAAGACAAACTGGAGGAGGAGGAGGAGGAGGAAAACGAGAAGGAAAAGGAGCAGGAGACAAGAGACGACAAATTATTCCCAGCACAACAAAGCTGCTCGCCTCCCTTAAGCGGCTCCGAGCGGCGTGGGGCAGAAAATTTATACGCTGAAGATTTTGTGTCCGCCGCCCTTTGAAAACACAAGCGCGAAGAAGCGATTACAAACCCGTTTACACGCCTCAAAAACGCGAGATGTGGAGACTAATAAATCATAAAGAGTATCAGATCCCCATAATCGTTATGGTACAGGAGTCAGGGTTAAGAGGGGGCGATAAAAATACCTCAGCAGACGATAAAAATAATGTTCCAGCAAAGATAACACCTGCCAAAAAGATATTCATGTTGGTGCTCTGTGTACCTCGGACAAGGGAAGCGTTCAGAGCCAGTATTAAAAGAGAAGCAAGTAAGAGGAAAGAATATCGTGATTTTTTAACGCATCAAAACGGTAGTGATGTTTAGAGAAGTTATTATATTTCAAGATTTATATTGAGGTGTTTCCTTTCACGTTAGCGCCTCAGGAACCTCGGACAAGGGAAGGGTTCATGGACAAAGTTAGGAATGAAAAGTAAGAGGATAGAATAACGAAACTCTTATGTGCATCAAAATCGGGCGTGTTTGGAGAACTTATTATATTTCAAGGTATATAAGGAAGGGTTTCAATTAATATAAGCGCCTCAGGAACCTCGGACAAGGGAAACGTTCAGGGCCAGCTTTAAAAGAAAGTGGAGGAAAGAATAACGAAACTCTTATGTATTAAAACGAGGCACGTGAAGAGAAGATATATTTCAAAGTGTATATAGATATTACCATAAAAATATTGTTAGCGTTAGTGGCACAGACAGGTGTTTTATAGTGGCGCCATTGGCTCATTCTGCCCCCAGGAGCACCATTTAATAATCTTTAGAGAGTTTCGCTAGAGTCTGGGCTGATAAGTAGTCGTTAGGATAACATGTAGGTAGTTTTAGGCCCCTTGGCAATGAATGAAAATTGTCAGCTTATTGCGGCAGAAAGGACTTAAACCCGGGTCCTCCAAGACACCGTGCCTGCAGGCTGACCACTCACCCACCGCCTACCAAGAACACTGGAGCTTTCCTGGCCAACATAAGAAAAGGCAAACAATACAAGCAACAGCAAGAAAACGTTTATAATCGAAAAAACGTTGGATGCGTAGAAACCTCCTGAACTATACTCGGCCAATGTCTTTCGGGTTGTTTCTCCATTTTCGTGTATGATGGGGCAGCATTTTCTGGACGATTTAATACAGTTTTGCTTGCCCTCGCCCTGGCTAGAGATGGTTTGGATAGTGAGGTTATATTTACCACACAGACACACGCACGAACCAATCGCTACAGACATTTATATCCTCCAGTATCGCAAATCTATACCAAGTGAGCTTATATTAGCCTTAAGAAACAAATTGACACACGCAAGGACCGACTACCAGACGTTTACATCCTCCAGAATCATCGTCAATCTCTATCATAATGTGGGTCGGGCGAGATGGCTTAGATGGCGAGTTTACAGCGTGTTAGCCTTTCTGGGACAGCCCGAGACCAGCGCCATGATTTCGTATTCCGCTGGGCTCCTCGGCGTCCAGTAACTCCCGGTGTAATATGCGGTCAAGGAAGGGGAATCAGATCAAGCACAGTAATTGAAGCGTCCGTATCGTGTGAATCAGGCGAGATATGATCCTTCCTTTGGGGCCGTTTGAAGAGCCGTGTTGTGTCCGCCCGCCTTTGTTCCCTTGTGGCGGTGGCTTATGCGGAATCTGCATATTCTTTACACAGCAATCACGCAAAACAAATTATTTTCGATGGTGGTCAAAATCTCAATTATCTAAATACGTGATCGGTATCTTATTAACAAGGGAATTACGCCAAACTTATTATTCTGTGCAGTAACTTAGACCGACACTGACAAGATTATGATTATTCAGGGTATTGTTCTTATTTTCAGGGCTGCATGTTAGTGATGGCTACGATAACACTTATGAAGTTTATCCGTATTTAAATTTTCCGAGATGGGATTAGAATGAATTAACTTTTCCCGAGGCAGGCAGCGGTAATGGCGGCAAAAACACTACAAACCGCTTCTCAACTCGATCTAAAATTGGTATTATCAGAAACCTTTAATTAAGTTGTAAATGGAGATAGTTTGAAGTCGCTGTGGACAACTTGACTTTTTTTTTTTAATCTGCCAAGAACCAAATCATACAATCATGCATGCAACCATTTTCTTCAGTCTTCGTCTCACTGAAGGAGGAATAGTGTACAAGAAGTATTTAGCGAAAAAGAAAAATCGCTTTATCAGAATCCACACAGCAGACTTCTTGGGTTAGGCATGCGAACTCTTCAGTCAGAAAATTATGCTCAGGGTTAGGAACATTTTTTTTTTATATATAGCAAAGGAAACAGTTCGGGAGAAAAGAAAAAAAAATCAACATAAAAAAAAAGCTCTCTAATCCCTGCTCATATAAATAAAAGTATAGAGGAGTTCCACAGGTATTACAATAATGACTTTCGCTTTGAGTTATCATGTATATTCTTACTTACAAACTGTCACAGATACCAAACACGCTAACCTTATGTGTACGAAAAGTGACAACTCTCCTGTCAACATGTCAGGAGGTTTAGAATAAAACGTCAAGTGTTTGGAGACAAGAGTTTGTATTTCATAATAATTATCTGAGTTTTCCCGACAAGCTCTTCAAACTCAAGCTCCGGAGTCTGTGGATAACAAGGACAATGGACATCAAGGGCGAGATATCTCTTTAATGCGGCCTAATGTTTTGTCCAATGTGTCAAGACGTTAAAGGGATCTGTCATGCGTTGAGTGGAGTGCACAGTGAATGCCCGCGGGAGGTTTTGTTAATGTGACAGGACGCTTAACCAAATGCATCCAGCCGTTTGCACAAGACGTCAACGCGTTTTGGTCGGTGTGTCAATACGTTTTGTTCAGTGTCGGGTAAGTGAATGAGCTCGATGTGTCAATGAGCTCCTCTGTGTGTTCGGTGTGGTGTGGTGTGGTGTGGTGTGTGTGTGTGACGATACAAGTCCCTCGGATGAAAGATGAACTGAGGAGAAGGAGGAGGAGGAGGTAATATGTCAAGACTAATTCTCAGTGAAGAAAATTTGCACGACGTATCAAGAGGAGTTGTCAAGAGGTGATGTCAAGAGGCGGTGTCAAGAGCTAGTGTCAAGAGGTAATGTCAAGAAGTGGTGTCAAGAGGTTCCCCTGAGTGTGAGAAGAGACAAGTCCAAAGACCCTCGCGTGATGGGTGGCGTGAGGTGGAAGGGAGGTGAAGGGCAGAGGCGGAGGAGGAGGTGGTCGAGGGAGGGAGGGTGAGCTGCCTGAGCCTGCCCGAGCAAGGGAGTGACAGGCGGCAATCAGCGGCACGCGTCACGGTGAAGGGACGCTGACGGGGCGAGGCGAAGGGTGTGACAGGACGCGGGACTCACCCGTGACAGCGAGGTGTGTTATGGCTCACCCTTGCTATGTTGGGTTGTGTTTGTCGCTTTGTGTGTGTGTGTGGGGGTGGGTGGGTGGGGAGGGGGGAGGGGGTATGTGTGTGTGTGTGTGTGTGTGTGTGTGTGTGTGTGTGTGTGTGTGTGTGTGTGTGTGTGTGTGTGTGTGTGTGTGTGTGTGTGTTTTCTATTTATTTGTTTTCTTTTGTTTGTTTTTCTGTCTCCATTTGACTATTTTTTTAGTAAGTCTCTCTCTCTCTCTCTCTCTCTCTCTCTCTCTCTCTCTCTCTCTCTCTCTCTCTCTCTCTCTCAAACGGACAAAGCAGGAAAATAATTCAAAAAGGGAAACTAAGGAAATTAAACCATGAAATAACTAACGTACGAGAGAGAGAGAGAGAGAGAGAGAGAGAGAGAGAGAGAGAGAGAGAGAGAGAGAGAGAGAGAGAGAGAGAGAGAGAGAGAGAGAGAGAAGGGGGTGGAGGGAAGAGAGGAGTCTGTCCACTGAATGACGCACAGCCGGACCCGGGCAGACAACCTCACGAAGTCCAGTTTTTCTCCCCTCCGTCACCCCCCTAAACACCCTCACCCCTCACTCACCCTCTTAAACAACCTCTCCCCTCCCTCACCCACTCTCTTAAACAACCTCACCCCCTGCAACAAGACCTCCCCTCAAGCTCCCCCTCAGCCCTAAAGCCCTCACTCATCCTCCCCATGGCATCGTGGTATCCTTACAAAGACTCCACGCAAGCCCTGACACTATCAACCTATCCCTATAATCCCTCGAAGGACTCCCATCGCTCATAAGACTTCACGTAAGCCCTCACAGCATCATCCTCTTACGCTTTTTGTTTCCCTTCGAAGACTCGGGGTCATATTCACAAACATTTCAGCGTCCAAGTACACGCATATGATAAGGGTTTCGTGGGAGCTGTTGTGGGCATTTCCTTGGGTAGTTTTATGACCCTGGTGGTAGTATGACGAAGCTTCTGCACTATGAACGAGATATAAAACTTGACAGCGCTTGAGAACATGATTAGTCTCCTTTTCGTACGCTAGATTTAGTTGATGCGAGAGGCGGAGGCGTCCCCACTCTCCTACTAATGCAAGCTTTAATTCTTCACCTTTTATGCCCTATTCTTGCAAACTCTAAGTCTTCACCTCTCGTCCCGTACTCATGAAAGTTCTAATTTTTCATCTTTCATTCCCTAATCTTGCACGTTGTTATCCATCCTTCATACTTCACTCATGCAAGCTCTAATTTTTCGTCTTTCATTCCCTACACTTACAAGTTCTTATATCTCACATTCCCTACTCTTGCAAACTTTTATTCTTCATCTTTCCTTCTCTCATGCAAGGTTTAATTTTTCGTCTTTCATTCCCTACACTTACAAGTTCTTATATCTCACATTCCCTACGCTTGCAAACTTTTATTCTTCATCTTTCCTTCTCTCATGCAAGGTCTAATTTTTCGTCTTTCATTCCCTACACTTACAAGTTCTTATATCTCACATTCCCTACGCTTGCAAACTTTTATTCTTCATCTTTCATTCTCTCATGCAAGCTCTACTTTTTCGCCTTTCAGTCCCTACACTTACAAGTTCTTATATCTCCCATTCCCTGCTCTTGCAAACTTTTATTCTTCATCTTTCCTGCTCTCATGCAAGCTCTACTTTTTTGCCTTTCATTCCATACATTTACAAGCTCTTATATCTCCCATTCCCTACTCTTGCAAACTCTTATTCTTCATCTTTCATGCTCTCCGTATTCTTAATCCTCCTCTTACAAACACTTTTCGATTCCTCACACCTCACTCCTCCACCGAGCCCTTCCTTCCCCGTCTGTTCCTTCCTCGAGACTCACCTTATTGGCCTTATGTTTTTTTCCCCTCCACCCCACATCCATTCCATTCCCCTCCCCCTCCTTTTCTCCCAACACACCCACACGGCTGCTCTTCTATCCTTATATAGCCTTCTTCTTTCCTGCCAGCCACACACCCACCCACCCCACCCACCCACCCTTCATTCCCTCCCACTAGATTCACTCACCACCCCTTCCCAGCCGCCCACCCACCCATCACCCCTCTGATTGCTTATCCTGCCTTCCCCCTCCCCCCCATTAACAATAACCTGTATATCCAACGCCCCCTTCTCCTCCTACTCCTACTCTACCTCCCACTCCTCCTCCTCCTCCTCCTCCTCCTCCTCCTGCTCCCCATTTTACTGAGCTACCAACCGGCTCTTTAGTTTTTCCTACCTCCTCCTCCTCCTCCTCCTCCTCCTCCTCCTCCTCCTCCGCCTCCGCCTCCTCCTCCTCCTCCTCCTTTATAACTAAATCGTCGTTGTATTATTATTTGGCGGCGCTAAGGATGCAATTCATAAAGACTTACACGGGTTTTCATCACTAGGTCGTGTGTGTGTGTGTGTGTGTGTGTGTGTGTGTGTGTGTGTGTGTGTGTGTGTGTGTGTATGTGTGCTTTTATCTTAATGATCTGCCCCTCGGCCACGACTGCCAATATGACTCTCTCTCTCTCTCTCTCTCTCTCTCTCCACACTAACACACACACAAACACACACACACACACACACACACACACACACACACCGGTCAATTAAAAGCGCCTGGCTAGCTGTGGAGGGTGCGAGCGACGATAAACGAAGGCGGAAAATGTATCGCAAACTAAAGCAAAACAAAACAAAAACAGCTGACGATTTCTTGTTAAATGAAGGAGACTTACAAGAAAGGAAAACAGAGCAATAATACTCGTTTTCAATCTGAGGCAAGTGAACAGAAGTGGATTAGAATATGTCCAAGCAAAAAAGAGGAAGGAAAAATCGACTCTGGGTTATGAGATAGATAGAGAGAGAGAGAGAGAGAGAGAGAGAGAGAGAGAGAGAGAGAGAGAGAGAGAGAGAGAGAGAGAGAGAGAGAGAGAGAGAGAGAGAGAGAGAGAGAGAGAGAGAGAGAGAGAGAGAGAGAGAGAGAGAGAGAGAGAGAGAGAGAGAGAGAGAGAGAGAGCGGGTGACTAACAACCAGACACTCAACGGTAACTTATTTTGAGAACAATTACTAAGAGGAGAGAAAAAAAATATATATACTACTCTCTTTTTTGTCCATTGGCGCCTCCACAGTACCTTCAGCCTACGCCTACACACGCACACACACACGCACACACGCACACACACACATCTGACCCCCACCCCCACCCCACCCTCTCTTCCAACACCACCACCCCTACCACCACCCCATCCACCCCTACCACTTCTCGTTTTTGGCTTGGCGCGGTCGACGTTTGTCTTTCGAGATTAAAAGTTGATTAATATCTAAATTAGAATTAAAGAGAGTCATTAGGTGCGTCCCGAGGAAGAGTTGCGCAGCGTGTGTTTTTACTCCCGGCGCCTCGCATTTGTTCATTTAGATGGCGGGATAGCGAGACGGATTTCTGTTATCTTGCCTGCGATGAGCCGCCTCCGGGGACGACGCGCGCCGGAACACAGGCATTGGCGGAGGGAGGAAGCGAGGAGAGAGGAGATGGATGCTTTGGTTTAACTTATGGCTTTTGAGACGAGGGGAGTACACTGAGAGACAGACAGATTGTTAGACACACACACATAATTAGGCATTTGTGGGGGAAGAAAACAGTGGAGATGAATGTTTTAAGTTGTAGCTTGGGAGGCTGGAAATACAGACACAGATAGACAGACAGACAGACAGATACAGACAGAAGACGTATATACAAGAAAACAGGAATAGGCAGAGGGAGAGAGAAAAGAGGAGATGAACGCTTGGCTTTAAATTGTGGCTGCCGAGACGGTGGGGGTACAGATAGACAGAGAGACAGACAGACAGACAGACAAACAGACAGACAGACACACACATACAAATACACTGACACGGGAACATACATACTTACATATAAACATATATTCATTTATACATATAGAAAAAACAAACATATCACAAAACCATTTACAATACCATGAAATGAAATGTAGACAGACCATTCTCTCTAACACACACACACACACACACACACACACACACACACACAGAGCCTGTCGTCAAGACCTGCCAGGGTGACGCAGCCTCGCCGACGCCCCCGAGAATTATGAGTTTCCTTGACGACTCGCCCCCAACCCTTCCCCCTCCCCTCCCCCCTTCACCCTCCTCCCTTCCCTCCACTGTAGTCCCTTCCTTGCATCTCTCTCCCTCCTCCCTGATCTACCGTAACCATTTATCGCAGACTCGATTTTCTTTTTTTTTTTCAATTATTTTTTTTCTGTTGCGTTTTCCTCCTTTCTACCCCTAAGACTCAACCTCGTCTCTCTATCCTATCCCTCTTCGAACGACCTTATAATATTTGCTACAAGTTCCTCAACCCCCAAAATTTTACGTGTCCTGATCAAACCAGCCCTCCTCTTCCTCCTCCTCCTCCTTCTCCTCCTCCTCCTGCCAAGCTTCCCTGCCGCGCCTGCTCCCCCTGAGGCCATTGGCACAAGAACTCGGTTAGACAGACAGCTCGGGGGCAAGGCGCGGCGGGGCGGGGCGGGGCGGGGCGGGGCGAGGCGGGACGACGGTGAAGTATAGACCGTGGCGAAGCTTGCATAAAAGTAGGCAAGCAACACAGAGAGAGAGAGAGAGAGAGAGAGAGAGAGAGAGAGAGAGAGAGAGAGAGAGAGAGAGAGAGAGAGAGAGAGAGAGAGAGAGAGAGAGAGAGCAATCTAGCCAAAACTCGTTCATACTGTGTGTAAATCATGTTTTAAAAGATAACCCACAAAGGAGACTTTAATTTTACTGTTTAGTTTTTATTCTCTTTAAAATTACTTTACTTTTGCAGTTATTGTGTCTAATTTAATGGTCTCCTTGTTTATTATTATTATTATTATTATTTATTTTTTATTTTTATTATTAGTATTAGTATTAGTGCACTAGTAGTAGTAGTAGTAGTAGTAGTAGTAGTAGTAGTAGTAGTAGTAGCAGCAGCAGCAGCAGTGGTGGTGGTGGTGGTGGTGGTGGTAGCAGTAGTAGAAGTAGGAGGAAAGGGGAAGAGGAGGAGGAGGAGGAGGAGGATTATATAATTATTATTATTATCGTCGACATTATCACTACAGCAACTATCACTGCTACTACTACTACTACTATCACTACTTCTACTATTACTACTGCATGACCTCGCACAGTACTCGAAGCTAACGGTACAAACACACAAAAAGCATCCCGACAACCCTGCACCATTATAAGGGTGTTGTTACAATTGTATAATAATAACCAAGTGTAAATATGCAATAACCACTTCTCCCCCTCCAATTACTTGATGGGACACTTCAGTTGTTGGGTGTGACACAGCTGTTGAGCTCCGTGTTCGAACCAGTGATTCGAAACTGTGAGTGTTTATGTGAAGCTATGCCTGGGGGAGGGGGTAGAGACCCAAGGCGACTGCATGGTGCTCCCCTGTCTTTGTCTGTATTGGTCTGTCCGTGTATCTTTCTGCATGCTTGTCTGCCTAACTGTCTGCATTTTTGTCTGTTAGTCTGCCTCCTCTTCTGGGTTTCTGTCTGCCTGTAAGTATATTTGTCCCTCTCTCCCTCTTTCTCTCGCACCAGATCCCCCACACGCCTTCTCTCCCCCATTCCCCCTCCGCCCTAAGGCTGGATCACACGAACAACACTCCCTTTAATTCCTCCTAATGCTCGTTACTTAATCACGTGGAGCGCCGCGTTATCTTCGTGTCCCGCGGGTGTTAATCTGTCAGGGGATAACATCCGAGGGTGTGTGTGCTTAATGACGCCCCACTAGTAACGGCCCCCGGCGAGGAAGGGCCGCCTGTCTTCCTTCCTCTGCTGGTGACTCACATGGAAGAGCGCATCGTTATTCTGGAGGTTTGCATTGTGGTTGTGTACACGTTGTTAACATCCTTGACTATTGGTACGTATGACATCCCATCAGTAACATTCTGAGGCGAGGAAGGGCCACCCGTCTTCCCTTCTATGCTGGGGATTCGCAGGAAAGAGCGCAATGATACTCTGAGACTGATCTGCGATGTGGATGTGTACTCGCTTTCCTCCAGGTTTGTCGGTACGTTTGACATCCCACTATTGACATGAGGAGAGGAAGCCCCACCTGTCTACCTTCCTCTGCTGCTGAGCTTAAAGTTATTCTGGAGGTCCGTGTGCTGGCTTTGTATACGTGCACACACACATGATTATTTTCCCCGCCACTCACCGCCCCCGCCACGTGTAGGGTCAAGATGCAGGGTCGTGTGGCGCAATCCTGGCGCCGCGTGTGTTAATGAATGTGTCACCCGTTGAGCGACTCTGTTCTGAGGAGTGACGACAAAAACCAACCCGATGAAAGGCATGTGTCCTTGCCACGGACTCATCCAAGAACGTGCCCTAAATAAACCATTACACCACAAACATATAAAGCAAAGGTCATGAGGAGCGGTTGCATCATTTCCAGGAACGTCTCAACTAATTATCACATTCAGAGCAGGCGAGAGTGGCATGAACTTAAATAAACAACAACATTCACCTCGCAGCAAGCACCTCTTTTGGCGAAGGCCTAAGGAATGGCTGCAGTGTTTCCTGCGATGCCTCATAACTAACTTCTCATGGGCGGCGGAGCGTGGCCCTGTGTGGTAATAGCGTCACACAGGCCGCGAAGAACACTCACTCAGCCATGACCGCGCATTCTTAATAACCCCCCGCCACAAACATCTCGGCTGAGGGAATGGCTGCAGTATTTCCTGTAACGCTCCTCACCTAATCTATCATGGGCAGGAGCAAGTGTGGCCGTGTGAGGTAATGAGGACACAGACTCCGGGGAAGTGTGTCTTAGTCAGGCAGACGAGACAGTGATACACGATAGCGATACAAATAAATAATAATGATGCTGTCTTGTGCTTGTCGGGATATCTATCATGTGTAGCAGCGTGTAACCTAATTCTTATAGCTTTTTTTTTCATGGTAAGGAATCGGACAAGCATAACAATATACTCCTCGTCAAATCCTGCTCGACATACAAGAAGGCAGAGGTACCGCAGTCTTCTGCTTTCCTATTGTAATCTCGTATTTGTATTCCCTTTGGCCACAATTCTGAGAGCGTGTATAGAAGCTTGACGTCAATAAGGATACGCAAGAATTATAAAGAAACTACAAGAGGTCATACGGCCTACACACGACAGCTCCTTCCCTTCCTATCCATTAACACATCTAACCTTCATTTAAAGCTTCCAACCGCGATTGCTTCAGTTAAATACCTGCTCTGTTTGTCTCAGGTTACACCTTCAAGGACACTTTCATGATGGTGTAACTAGAATCGACCCACATGCCTCCCACTAAGCTTGTCAGCTCATCCATGCAGTGTGGGAGTGATACTGTACTCTTCTTTTATCCTTTTGTAGTATAGAGGCCATGAGTGTTATCCTACGCCTCCCATCCAAGGACACAATGAAATATTACTATAGAATTAACCCACATGCCTCCCGCTAAGCCTGTCAGCTCATCCGTGCAGTGTGGGAGTGACAGTGTACTCTTCTTTTAGCCTATGTAGAGACCATGAGTGCTGTCCTACGCTTACCATCCAAGGACACAATGAAATATTACTAGACTCGACCAACATCCCTCCCACTAAAGCCTGTCAGTTATCCATGCAGTGCAAGAAAGACGTTGTACTATTCTTATATTCTAATGTAGAGGCCTCGAATGATCCTTTACGCTATCCATCCAAGGGCAAAATAAAATACTAATAGAACGACCCAGAAGGCTTCCTCTGGTACCTGTTAGCTCGTCCACCTATTGATAATGCAGACTCCTTTACCCTTGTGTATATTTGTGTACTGTAGGTTGTTAAAATAATGTGTTTCCGGGTTAACTATTCAAAAACTAATACCTAATAATAAGTTACCTGCAACGACTAACATTTATCCCTTTGGTGACTTTTAACTCGTCCATTTAGTGATAGTAAAACCTCCACCGTTGTCCATCTATGTGTGAGGTAAAGAGCTCAACTAATGACACGTTCCCACGCCAACCATTTACGGACTAATTCGTAATAATAAGTTACCGGAAAACGACCCACCGCGCTCCCCCTCACATGCCTATTAGCTCATCCATCCAGCGTGGCGCAAGGGGGATGCCTCGAGGCCCCGGCGGCAGGTTGTTGCCTCACGCGCGGGACACAGACGGGCAGGCAGCCAAGCCCACAAACAAGCCAGGCCTGCGTGGGCGTGACAACCAGGCTTATATAGCGCTGTCCGTCGCGTGTGGTAACAGCTTGCCTTACCCTGTATTTAAATGAACCACCAAGGCCGCGGGGCACACAACACACACGCCTTGAGGTGGCGGAGGAGGGAAGGGGGGAGAGGTGGATGATGAAGGACGGGGATGCTGGTGGTGGTGGAGGTGGTGAGGGATGGAGAGAGAATGCGTGGTGGTGATGGTGGTGAAGATGGGAATATCTGGTGATCCTGATGTTGGTGTTAGTGAGGGGATGACGTGGTGTTGATGGTGGTGGGGAGGAGGTGATCTGGTACTGGTGGTGATGGGAAAAACAGAAAAGACGACGGTGTTAGAAAAGAAAGTGGTGATGAAAATGGTGATGAAGGTGGTGGTGAGTGTGTTCCTTGTCCCACCTCTCTTAACCGTCTCTTCACCAGTCACTCAAACACACACACACACACACACACACACACACACACACACACACACACACTCAGCCGCTAGAGTGAAGATGATAGTGATGGTGTTAAAAGCTAGGGAGAAAAGAATAGTGATGTTGATGGTAAGAGCGCCCATTGTACCGCCTCTCAACATGTCCACGCGGCCCTCATCCCAAAACTCCTACTCCCATCCAAGAGTGAGTGAGGAGTAACGTAAAAGTGAGGGATAGTGACTTAGAGCCGGTTTCACAGTCCAACACAGTGTCTTCGTAACAGCCCGAACCAAACTATAGAATCCCATACAATCCAAAACGGTGAGGTCTTCGATGCCACACTAAGTACACAACACTTTTCCTGTATAGTTTCATCAAATTTGTGAACTTAAATATAAACACTAGACACTAGACAAGGAAATTTCGAAGGCTCTGGTATTGGTTTGGGAGCTTACTAACCCGTCATGGGGAACTGTGAAACTGGCCCTTAGTGGTGTTTATGGTGAGAACTGTTTTTTACAACCTTTCTTTAGCCCATGCCCGCCACTTACTCCCTCTCCCTCTCACTCCAGAAACGGCACACATTCGTCAAAAGTGAGTGTGAAGAAAAGCAGAGTGAGTGCTGCTGATTATAGTGGCGTTTGTGATGAGAACTCTTTCTACTTCTTAACTCTTGCTCCTGCCAGCCACTCACTCACTCCAACACTCTCTCCCCGCCAATGCATGTTCCCTCTCCACGCACACCACACCTTGCCGCCCCACATCCCAAAGCCCCCTAAGACGGCCTCCCGCAGCAGCCAGGCGCCGGCAAACAGGGGTCAACGCGGGGAGCTCGACCCCCGCCTCGCAGCGCCGGAAAGACGGGTTGTTGAGGGCCACCGCGGCTCCTGCCAACGCTCCCATTATCAAGGCAAACACCGCCGCTGCTTCACGGGGCGGCGGGCCACTCACAAGCCCATTTACCCCCTTCTGCCGCGCCTCAACCGGACCAGCCCGATCAGGTGGTGGTGGTGGTGGTAGTGTGGTGGTGTTGTAGATGATGGGAGGTGGTAGTAGTAGCTGTAGTAGTAGTAGTAGTAGTAATTAAAAAAATAATGGGAGAGAGAGAGAGAGAGAGAGAGAGAGAGAGAGA
The DNA here is from genome assembly GCF_024679095.1 of Eriocheir sinensis. Lineage (NCBI taxonomy): Eukaryota > Metazoa > Arthropoda > Malacostraca > Decapoda > Varunidae > Eriocheir > Eriocheir sinensis. The sequence goes on along the minus strand of NW_026110617.1, from coordinate 29,023 downwards.
GAGAGAGAGAGAGAGAGAGAGAGAGAGAGAGAGAGAGAGAGAGAGAGAGAGAGAGAGAGAGAGAGAGAGAGAGAGAGAGAGAGAGAGGATCAAAACAGACAGACACCACACACCCAAAAAAAATCCATAAGCATATTGCACACTCGTAGAACAGGCTGGCAAAACAGGAGTTACACACACACACACACACACACACACACACAAACATCCCCCACCCCCAACACCCCACACACAAGCACATGGGGGGAGGGGGGCGGCGTCATCAAGGTGCATTCATTATAATTAGCATTGGCTCCCAAGGTGCAATTAAGGGCAGGTATCGAGGCGCCGGGCAGCACCGCGCGAGGCTCCACCTGTTGCCTTGAACTTTAATGCAAATGTAATAAACGTCAGCCGCTCAAGAGGAGGAGGAGGAGGAGGAATAAAGAAGAGGGAAATAAGGTACGGTGATGAAGAGGGAAGCGATGGAACGGTTTGGAAGAAGAGAAAGCTGAGAAAAGGAAAATAAAAGGAAGGAGAAGGAGGTGGAGGAAGAGGAGGAGGAGGAGGCGGAGGCGAAGACGGAGGAAGAGGAGGTGGAAGTGGTGGAGGTGCAAAGGAAAATGACGAAAGATTTGTGATGCAGAGAAGGAGGAGGAGAAGGAGGAGGAGGAGGAGGAGGAGCGGGAAGTGGAGGAAGGAGAATAGAAAAAAAGAAAAGAAATTATGAAAGATTATGAAGAGGGAAGTGATCAATAACAGCTGTGGAAGAGGAGGAAGATGGAAATAAGAGGGGAGGAGGAGGAGGAGGAGGAGGAGGAAGAGGCCAACGATGGAGAAACACTTAAAACAAACAATAAAAGAAAGAGAAGAAAAGACAAACACAACCAGAAGAGAGAGAGAGAGAGAGAGAGAGAGAGAGAGAGAGAGAGAGAGAGAGAGAGAGAGAGAGAGAGAGAGAGAGAGAGAGAGAGAGAGAGAGAGAGAGAGACGAAGAAAAAAATTACCCACCAAAGGAAAAACCACAAAAAAGAAAAAAAGAAACGAGGAAGAGGAAAGGAAGAAGAATTAAGAGGAGAGAAGGAGAGAGGAGGAGGAGGAGGAGGGAATGGACGGCTTGCGGTTGAGGAGGTAGAAAGGTGTGTGTTGGAGATAAGGAGGAAACGAAGGGTGGGCAGGGTGTCAATGGAGGGAGGGAGGGAGGGAGGGAGGCAAAGGTGTCAAGAGATGGAGAGAGGGAGAAAAAAATATTGCGAGAAGGAGAGATGAAGAGAGGCAGTAAAGAGATAGAAGAAGGGAGGAAGAAATGGAGAGAAAAGGAAGGGAGACAAGAAGATAAGGGAAGGAGAGAGGGAGGGAGGGAAGGAAGTGTTAAAAGATGGAGAGAGGGAGATAAAAAGATTGAGAGAAGGAGATGAAGAAAGGCAGTAAAGAGATAGAAGAAGGGAGGAAGAAATGGAGAGAAAAGGAAGGGAGACAAGAAGATAAGGGAAGGAGAGAGGGAGGGAGGGAAGGAAGTGTTAAGAGATGGAGAGAGGGAGAGAAAAGATTGAGGGAAGGAGAGATGAAGAAAGGCAGTAGAGATAAAGGAAGGGAGGAAGAAATAAAGAAGAGGAAGGAAGACAGGCAGAAAGGGTGGGAAGGATAGAGGGAGGGAGATGCAGAGATGTCAAGAAGTGGAGGAAGGGAGAGAAAAAGATGGAGAAGGAGAGAAGAAGGGAGGCAATAAAGCAAGGATAGAGATACGGAAGAATCGATGAAGAAAAAGGGAGGAAGAGAAGAGAAAAGGAAGGAAGAGAAGAGGGAGAGAGAGGAGTCGAAGTGTCAATGGGGAGACAAGGGGGAAGAGAAGGGAGGAAAGCTGTCTGTCAAGGATGGATGGGAGGAAGGAGAGAGAAGAAGGGATAGGAGAGGAGAGGAGGAGGAGAGGGGAGGCCTGAGAGAAGCAAGATGTCATTGAGAGAGGCTGAGAGGAAGGGAGAGAAGTCGAGGGAGAGAGGGAGGAGAAAAAGGGTGGGTGTTAGTTAGAGGGCGAGAAAAGGAGGAGAGAGAAAGAGATAAAGTTCCAGGGCAGTCAGGGAGAACAGGATAGTATGACACACACACACATACACACACACACACACACACACAAACACGAAAAAAAAGATAATAAGAGAGATAATAAACGAGAATAAATTAAATGGGAGAAAAAAAGACGAAGAGACTGACAGAAAGGGAAGCAAAGTAAAGAGTAAAAAAAAATGGACATAGAAAAAATAATGAACAAGAATTAAACAAAACAAAGAGAAACAGAAGAAGAGAAGCAAAATACAAATAAAAAAAGGTGGGAAAAAAACACAAGAAAAAAAAAAGTAAAAAGTAAATACAAAAGACAAGAGGAAGCAGCCACGTGAACCGGATAACAAAAGGAAGGATTAAAAGAAAGAGAAGGTAAGAAAGAAAGGAAAAGTGAAGAAAGGAGAAAAAATAAATAAAAGTGAGAGAAAGTGTGTGTGTGTGTGTGTGTGTGTGTGTGTGTGTGTGTGTGTGTGTGTGTGTATGTGTGTGTGTGTGTTAGGAGGACGAGAAGAGGACGACGGAGTGGTTTTCTGGAAGAGGAGGAGAGGAGGAGAGGAGGAGGAGGAGGAGGAGGAGGTTTGGGGAGTCGGTGAGATATGCTGGCGCGGCACAGAGCAGTTTTAAGGAGGAGGAGGAGGAGGAGTAGGAGGAGGAGGAGGAGGAGGGTTAAATTAAACAGGCGACGGAGCGGGTTGAGAGGCAGGCAAGGAGAGGCAAGCAGGCGGGGAGGCAATGAGGCAATGATGGAGCAGCTGATACCGAGGAGGAGGAGGAGGAGGAGGAGGAAGAGGAAAGGTAAGAAGAAGAGGAAAAAGTGTTGGTGGTGGTTGACAGAAGGACAAAGAGGAGGAAGGGAAAAAAGAAAGAGTAACATTGAATAAAAAAATGGAAAGAGGAAAATAACGAAACAGAATCAGACCAAAAATAAAATAAAATAAAGCAAAGATAAAAGGAAGAAAGATCATGAAACGGGGATGAGAATTAAAGCGAAGACGAAGAAGACGAGGAGGAAGAAGAAGAAGAAGAAGAAGAAGAAGAAGAAGAAGAAGAGGAGGAGGAGGAGGACACAGGAGGCTTAGTTAGAGCGCTACACACACATATCATTCTTGACAACACTGAGTCTGCTTGCAAGAACAATATATATACAACTCGTGTGTGTGTGTGTGTGTGTGTGTGTGTGTGTGTGTGTGTGTTTAAGTATGTAGGAAAAGCTAATGGAGCAAAATAGAAGATGGAAGGAAATGGAAGACGCGAAGAGGGAGAGAGGGAGAGAGAAGGAGAGAGGAGGAGAGGGAGGGAGAAAGAGAGGGAGAGAGAGAGAGAGAGAAGGAGGGATAAACTAAGCAAGGGAGAAAGCTAGTTTTTGCCTCAACGTGCTGGCTCAAGTAATAGAAGGGAGGGAGGGAGAGAGGGAGGGAGAGGGAGAGTTTGGGGAGGGGGTGAGGTGGTGGTGGTGGTGGTGGTGATGGGGGGTATCTCCTGCTGGGTGTTTTGATAGTGGTGCTGGTAATGGTGGAGGTAGCTGTGTTGTTGTTGTTGTTGGTGGTGGTGGTAGTAATAGTAGTAGCAGCAGCAACAACAACAACAACAACAACCTCATTAGCAGTAGAAATAAAAGAAATATATAACAAAAGATATAATTAATCTTCTCTCTTTTCTTCTTATCTTCTCTTTCCCTTCCTTTTCCTTCCCTTCCTTTCCCTTCTCTTCTCTTTCATGCTCTTTATCTGTTTATCAATCTATCTATCTATCTATCTATCAATCTATCTCTCTAGCAGTAGCAGTATTATTAAAATTATAAAACTAAGAGAATAATAATTTGTTTACTCGATATCTTATTGGTTGAATAAATGAGTATGTTCTCTCTCGCCCTCGCCACACACGCCAACACGGGTAGCGGCGGCGCCAAAGGAGCGGACAGACAAAGACACGGGGTAAAAAATGTAAGGAAAATATGGCCGATCCTCCTCCTCCTCCTCCTCC
>NW_026110617.1:0-22500 GCF_024679095.1 Eriocheir sinensis | reverse complement strand
AGAGAGAGAGAGAGAGAGAGAGAGAGAGAGAGAGAGAGAGAGAGAGAGAGTAATGAGGAGGTAGAAATTTGTGAAATCATTGTTAAAAATTTATTTGACAGGGAATAATAAAAATAAAACCACAAAAAAGGGGGGGGAGTAATTATAAGAAAAATGCTACTCCTACATACTAACGAGGAGAGGACTAGATTACACAGCTAACAAATAAAAAAATAAGTTAACCAGCAAACTAACTTAAATAAAACGATGCTTCAAAGAGCTGCTTCGAATAGCGCTTCAGAGTGCGAGGGAAGGCAGCGAGAGAGGAAGCGAGTCTCTCAGAGGCAGCAGCTTATAGCCATCGAAAGAAGACGGGTCGGCGCTGGTTGTGATCCACCGTCGGGCTCGATATTTACTTAGACACGGCAAGCAGTCGACGCCCTGGATTTTTACTACTTAATGCCGGGATACGTCAAACTACAATACTGCTCCCGCATCACCAGCCTTACAAGACACGGCGAGCAGACACGACGCCCGGACTACTATACTACTGACAACTAGGATTCGTCGATCAACAATACTGCTGCCTGTCATTAACACCCTGATGGTTACAGCTAAGTACCTTTCTAGCATTAATCCTAATTTGGCCAAATAGGTGAGGTGTTAGGAGGGGAAAGAAATACGCACGACTCAAGAGAATCGAAGACGTTGCGTATGAAGCAGTACTGTACGTGTGGTGCGTCATAACGTCCACGCGACAGAAGGGCAGTAAAGTGTTCGGCACCACGAATAAGCGGTGTCGTTACGGAGCATGAAAACAACAAACCTCAGGTAAATTATATTAATAGTTCAGAATCACCTGAGGTTGTCATGCTAAATAAATTAACTTTCACAACAATACACTAAATCGTTACGTTTCGCCCTTTTCAGTGGTTTGTTTAGTGTACGAGGACAACGTTTAAATAACTGGAATCCATCTCCCTTTTATGTGAGTAGAAACCTGAACACCTTTTTATAAACCCAGCATTTAACTGTGAGCCACACCTACGAGGGTGAGGGGATTTCAGAGGGTTTACCCCAATAAGTGGCTACATATTTTCCACAATCATCCTAGTTAAGAGACTCCTCTTTCTCTTTTTCTCTTTTTCTTTTACTTCTTATTCTTCTTCTTCTCCTTCTTACTATCCCTCTCCTCCTCCCCCTCCTCGTCCGCCTTTTTCTTTTTCTATTTTGTTCTTCTCTTCCTCTTTCTCCTCCTCATTATTCTCCTCATCCACCTCCTCTTTTTCCTCCTCACTACCCTCCTCTTCTTCCTCTTCCTCTTTCTCCTCCTCATTATTCTCCTCATCCACCTCTTTTTCCTCCTCACTACCCTCCTCTTCCTATCTCTCCTCCTCCACCACCATCTCTTTCTCGGTTAATGGCGCCGGGATAAAATTAGACGATTCGCTAATGAGGCAATTAATTACGTCTCCCCCATATTTGCCATTAATCGCCGGCTCTTATGCAGCGGCCCAGTGCGTGCGTCCGCGGCTCGTTGACTCGCCTGTTTGTTCATCCCTGTTGCGGCTGTCCAAGGAGGAAGAGGAACAGGAGGAGGGGGGGGAGGGAAAGAGGGAGGGCGGAGAGGAGTTGTGGTGGTGGTGGTGGTGATTAAGAAGAGGTAGAGATAGATGGACAAAAGGAGACAGAGCTTGAGGTAGAGTAGGGATAGAAAGAGGAGGAGGAGGATTGAAAGGAGGCAGCAGTGGTGGTGGTGGTGATTAAGATGAAGCTGAGGTTGATGAGGAGACGAGGAAATGGATGTGGAGGAAAGAGGTAAAGGAGGAGGAGGAAGTGCAGGAGGTGAGTAAGGAAGAGGGGGAGGAGGAGATGAAAACAACAAAAAAAAATGAAATGGACAAGAAAAGAACAAAGAAGGAGAACAATAACAAACTCAAATACGACACAAGGACAAGAAAAGAGGGAAAGAAAGAGGAGGAAAAAAGTGCATGAAAAAAGCGAAGAGGAAGAGGAAAAGCTAGTCTCCCCCTTACCTTCCCTTCCCCTTCACTCCCTCATCATTCCCTTTCCCTCCCCTCCCCCCGTCTCCCCATTCCCTTCCCTTCCACTCCCACCCTCCTCATTCCTTTTCCCTCTCCATCCCCCGGCTCCCCATTCCCTTCCCTTCCCCTCCACTCCCTCCCTCAACATTCCTTTTCCCTTCCCTTCCCCTCCACTCCCTCCCTCAACATTCACTTTCCCTCCCGTCTCCCCCTTCCCTTCCCTTCCCCTCCACTCCCACCCTCATCATTCCTTTTCCCTCTCCTTCCCCCGGCTCCCCATTCCCTTCCCTTCCCCTCCACTCCCTCCCTCAACATTCCTTTTCCCTTCCCTTCCCCTCCACTCCCTCCCTCAACATTCACTTTCCCTCCCTTCTCCCCCTTCTCTTCCCTTTCCTCCCTTCCCCTCCACTGCCTCCCTCAACATTCCCTTTCCCTCCCCTCTCCCCGTCTCCCCCTTCCCTTCCACTCACCTCCCTTCCCTTCCACTCCCACCCTCATCATTCCTTTTCCCACCCCTTCCTCCTATGGGCAACAGGGACATAGGCAAAAATTGGTTTACTAACAGGGTGGTGGATGAGTGGAATAGGCTTAGCAGTCATGTGGTGAGTGCCAATACAGTTGTCACATTCAAAAATAGACTAGATAAATTCATGGACAGCGATATTAGGTGGGGTTAGAGACACGGGAGCTTAGGGTCAAAGGAGCTGCCTCGTACAGGCCTGCCGGCCTCTTGCAGACTCCTGCGTTCTTATGTTCTTATGTCTCCCCCTCTCCCCCTTCCCTTCCCTTTCCTCCTTTCCTCTCCACTCTCTCCCTCATCATCCCCTTTCCCTCCCCTTCCCCCGTCTCTCCCTTCCCTTCCCTTCCCCTCCATTCCCTCCCCTTCCCCCTCTCCCCCTTCTCCCTCTCCCCTCCCCTCCCCCTTTAAGATAGTCCCGATAACCTGATTTACCGAACACTCTCGCGGACTTCCATGAATTTTTATCAATTATTTTCTCTTTTCCCGGTAAGCGTTTATTTGTTAGCGGCATTAGCCCACTCTAAACCTTATTATATTCCCCGGGCAAATAATAATTACACACGAACAAAAAGAAAACCCTGAAAAGACTCAACACGCACGCAGATATCGATGAGTGTTTTTTTATCTATTGTTTTATCTTTTTCCTGGTTAACTTTGCTTTGTTCTTTAATTAACTCTAAATACTTATATTCCCCGGGCAAGTATTAACAATTATACTAACAAATAAAGCTCACGCAGATATCGATGAGATTTTTTATCAATCGTTTTATCTTTTTTTTTCTAGTTAACTTTTCTTTGTTCTTTAATTAACTCTAAAAATATTAACAATTATACTAACAAATAAGACTCACGCAGATATAGATGTATGTTTATCAATTACATCTTTTCTTTCATTAAACTTTTCCTTTGTTCGTTCATTAACTAAAAAAAAAAAAAAAAAATTCATTCCCCGGGCAAGTAATATTTATACTAACAAAGAAAACCTAAAAAAGACTCCCCACTCAGGCTGATATCGATGTATGTTTATCACTTATTTTCTCTTTCCTTCATTAATTCCAAAAAACTTATATTCCCCGAGCAAACACTAACAATTACAGAACAAAAAAGCAAATTCAAAACGCCCAAACTCACGCAGACTTCCAAGAATTTCTATCACTTATTTTCTCTTTCGTTCATTAACACACGCAAAAAAACACTCATATTTCCCGGGCGCAAATTATATATTCCAGAGAAAGGTAAAAACTAAATGTACAAATAATGCTGCCTCGCGCCTGTCAAGAGATTCGGAGATATTCAACTATTTATTCCTCCGAGCCCTGAGAACCGCGGTGTAGCAAAGCCTTTAGTTGTGACCTTTGGCCTCTGGTGTACTTCGAAAAAACTGTTGTTCTTTCCCTGAACTTCGCCCTCCCTCATCACCTGTCGACGTCTCACGCTTAGACCCTTAAACTCCACTGCCTTGTCCTTCCCTAACCTACCCTCTATCTCCCATGCCCTGCCTTGCCCTATCCTGCCATGCCCTTTGTCTGCCCTGTATCTCAATGTTCGCCTATGACATACACCCTTAACCTTTCCTGTTCTGCCCTCCGTCTGCCCTGTATCTCAATGTTCGCCTATGACATACACCCTTAACCTCCCCTGCTCTGCCCTCTGCCCTGTACTAGCCTGCTCTCTGTCTCATTATGCGACCCACACCCCTTCCGCCCTGCCCTGCCCTGTCCTACCTTGCCCCGCCTACAGCCAGCCTGCGACTTATCCTTTCCGCCCTGACCTATCTATCCGTTCCTGCCCTTTGCGTGCCCTGTGCCTGCCTGCCCTGGGTCTTACTGCACGCCCAGTCTTATAGTCTTACAGTTCATTGACCCTTATAGTCCTGTCGTAATCTCCCTCCGTCGCCTTCGTATATTCTCGTCTTCATAGTCAACTTTTCCTTAAACTTTCCACTCCCGAATTTATTTATGGGCCACTTTATTCTCTTAAGAGCAAATACTTCAGCTCGTGTTTACGTTACTTGCTCTCAAATTCTGTCTTTCGTCTGGCCTTCACTTTATTCTGGGCCTGAGAAGTCAGATATACAACCACCAGGGAAAATATTTGTGTAACCTGCCCTCGTAGCTTATCCTTGGAGTCAGTCACACAGTTTTCTGACTTTATACTAAGCAATTCATTAGGAGCGAGTGGTCTGATAAGTAAAGCCACGTCAACCTCCTCAGAGCCTTATCTTTAGAGTCCGTTACGCTAAATCTGAATCAAGTAAGAATGAGATCAAGAAGTACACAGATACATTATTATTTTCATAGTCTGGTCGTTAAGCTTTTCTTCAGCTATCCCCAGAGGTCCTTACCCATTCACAAACACAGCAATAAGTAACTGCAGCCAAAATCTTGTAAGGGATTCACTGAGAGCAAGGAATAAGGTTGATAAAAGTTAGTACATCAATGCCAACTTATTTAAAACCATGCCTTTTAGCTTTTCTTTACTCCAATCTTATTATTCATTTTAAAACCCAACAATAAATTATACAAACTTGGGAAACGCATCTAAATTCAACAAAAAAATTATTAAACCAAGAAAGCGGGCAAATAAGCTCACACTAACTTCTTGAAAACCCATAAATCATCTGAAACTACACTCTGCCTCATTATTCATTATAAATCCCAACAGTAAATGATAGAAACTAGTGACGCAGAGTTTGAATGCAGCAAAGAACCCATTATTACCAAGAAACCAGGCAAGCTACATCCCACTAACCTCTTGTAAACCTTTAAATTATCTAACGCTAGACTCAAGCCCATAACTCATTACAAAACACAATAACCAATGACAGAAATTAAGGAACCACAATCTGAATCTTGCAATAAACTCAAGCTCAAGAAACAAGGCAAAGTAAAGTCACAAGTCACCCAAAGACTTCTTGAAAACTCTGCCCCTTTGAACTTCCTTCCCCTGCACTCAAAGCACGCCCATTCCTCACGCCAAAACAGAGCAATAAATAACAGCAATAAGGTAAACACAGCCAAACGCCTCCATCCACCACCTCCTTCATTACATATTCCATCAAAGAGCGCATGAATAAAAGATGTCGCAATCAATTCACCGCACAGCTCAATCTTCGTGTCGGGAGGGACGGAGGGAAAGGCAGGAGGGAGGGCACGCAAGCAGGCAGGCAGCGAGCGAGGCTGAGGTGGTGACAGCGCTGACGGGAACAGATAAGATGAGATAAACACTGATAAAAGAAACCTCGCCCAGCCAACGCACGCCAGCCTGTCATGAGTCCAGTGAAGGATATATAGTCCCCAGGCAACCTTCCAGCCAGTCACAATGTTGCCGGACTGTAAGTGGCCATTTGACGAGTTTAAGAAGACGAGTGGACGCCGCCCATACTGTCCAGATGAGCTAAACACCGCGCATCTTGTTGAGGATATGAGATGCATGGCGTTTTGTCCAATGAATGTGGGGAAACGTCGCTACCGGAGACATGCAGAAAGGGAGACAAAGAAGAAGAGTGGACGCCGCCTATACTATCCTGACGAGCTAAACACCGCGCATCTTGCTGGGGATATGAGATGCATGTTGTTTTGTCCATTGAATGCGGGGAAACGTCGCTACCGGAGACACGCAGAAAGAGAGACAAAGAAGACGAATACTGTCCAGATGAGCTCAACACCGCGCATCTTGTTGAGGATATGAGATGCATGGCGTTTTGTCCAATGAATGTGGGGAAACGTCGCTACCGGAGACACGCAGAAAGAGAGGCAAAGAAGACGAGTGGACGCCGCGTATACTGTCATGATGAGCTGAACGCCGAGGATCTTGTTGGCGAGATGAGATGCATGGCGTTTTGTCCATTGAATGCGGGGAAACGTCGCTGCCGGTGACAACCAGAGAGAGGGAGACAGAGTAAGCAGTTTGTCTCCGGCGAATACGAGGATGTGAATGGTCGGTGAGGCAGCGATAACGATCTCTTAGTTAGGTTGTCTCCGCGATGTGAGTGAGATCAAGGGAGCGGAAAGATATAATGCGCGTTTTGTCCAGCGACGGTGACGATGCGACCGATCAAGTGAAGGGAAAGACATTGATTGCTAGGTTGTTATAGCGTGGATGTGACTGATCGGAGGAGAGAGATCAAGGGAAGGGAGACAGTGATTGCTTGGTTGTTATAGCGAGGATGTGACTGATAAGAAGAGAGAGGAGATCACGTGGTGGGAAAGAAAGTGACTGCTTGGTTGTTATAGCGGGGATGTGACTGATTAAGGGAGAGGTAAGATAGCCAATGATATGTCCGGCACACACACACACACACACACACACACACACACACACACACACACACACACACACACACACACACACACACACACACACACACACACACTCACTCACTCTCCCCACCCCCAACCTCACACACACATTAAGAAAGGCAGTAGTGGTGGTGGTGGTGGTGGTGGTGGTGGTGGTCGGCGTATACGAGGGAGGGGTCAGCCGGTCAGCCAGCCAGCCTAGCCTAAGTCCAGCGCCGCCGCCCCTCGCCACCACCCAGGCCGAGTGACATCGCGGCAAATATTAGCATAGATGTGGCGAGTATTGGCGCTGCAGCTCGCATTACTTTTGGTCGACTGCCATGCATCAACCTGTCCAACCCAAACTGCCTCACCCACCACTGGCCAGCTCCCTCTTCCTCCGACTCTCTTTTTGCTGACTTCCTTCCTCTTCACTCCTCCCTTCCTTCCTCGTCCGCGAACCTCACCCACTTTTCCTGCATCCACTCCATCTCTCTTTCTTCTTCTTGTCCTTCTATTCTTCCTTTCCCCACCCACCCTTCCTGCGCCTTCTCCTCCACCTGTCTTTCCTTTCCTCTTTCTGGTTCTACAGTAACACACTTCTCCTCTCAGACTTCTTCCTCTTCCCTCCTTCTTTCCATCCTTCCTTCCTTGCCCACTAAACTCACCCACTTTTTCTGCTCCACTTTTCCCTCCTCCAGCTCTTTCCTGTCCTTTTTTTCTTTCCTGTTTTATTCCTCAAATCCTCTTTTTTTATACTTCTCTACCTGTTACTGCTCCTTCCTTCCTCCTATTTTAACTGTGCCTACTACTTCTCTCTTTGGTTTTCCTTCTTTTTTTCCTCCTTTCCTGTTCTAACTCCTCTACTTCTCCTCACTCCTTTCCTTCACTCCCTCCTACCCTTTATTCCTCACTTCCTGCCTACATGCCATATTTCCTACAGAACTCCTCCTTTCTCCTTTTCATCTCTTCCTACTCCTCCCTTCCCTCCTCCGGACACATGAACTTCTTACTACTACTCCCTCTTTTCAACTCCTCTTTTGCATCTCCTCCTCCTCCTGTCTGCAATGTTCCTTATCTCTCATCTTTGACGCTAGAGATACCCTCCTTCCTTCTCCTCCTCCCCTCTCTCCCTCCCTCTTCTTTCCTCCTTCAACCTTCCTTCCCTCACTCTCTCTCTCCACCTCACCCCTCTCCCTCCTCCTCCTCTTCTCCACTCCATCACTCTATCGTTTCATCGTTTCCTCATCGTCATCTTCCTCTCCCCGCGTCTGTCTGCCTCCCAATCCATCCCCGTCTTGGTGCATTTTCTCTATTTATACTTAAGATTAATATTACCCGCTTATTCTGCTGCCATATAAATCTTAACGTCGTGGCTGCCCTTGTATATACCTGTAGCCTTAGCCCTCTCCCTCTCTCCCTCTACCTCGCTCGCTCTCTCGCCCTTTTAGCCAATCTGCTTGCATATAATCTTTTCCATGTTGGGATTAGTATTTCTAGTTTCCGCATATTATTTTACTTGCGTTGCTTCTTTTCGAAATTGTTGGGCTCTTTTATTTCGTTAGTTTCGTTCTACCAAGTTTGTTAGGTTTTCAAATTTCGTCGTTTTTGTTCTCCCAGATTAGTTTTTCTTGTGTTTTCCATTATCTTCGATTCGTAATGCTTGCTGTCCAATTTCGTAATGCAGGAGTTAACAGGCACCATCGTCATGCTTTCATCCTTGGGCCGTGTAGCCCCCGACTCCGTCAAAGGTACGTTGGCTTTATTCTTTCTGGTTTTCGTTCTACCAAATCCGTAGTAAGTTTTTTTTTATTTGCTTGTTTTCTCGTCTCACACGTAATAATAAGCATTCTTACGTTCTTCTTTCACTGGTATGCATAACTTTTTTTTCACTCAGATTCGTAACAAACTTTCTTTTTAATCTTATTTTCTTCCTCTTTCTATTAATCTCAACTTATCTCACTATCCATCTATATCTACCTATCTCCTAATGTACCTTTATCCGTTCATCTAGTTATCCTTTCCCAATCCATCCTTATCTAGCTATTTACAAATCTATCAGTTAGGCAATCTCTCTCTCTCTCTCTCTCTCTCTCTCTCTCTCTCTCTCTCTCTCTCTCTCTCTCTCTCTCTCTCTCTCTCTCTCTCTCTCTCTCTCTCTCTCGATAATGATACAGCGTTCCTCCTGATTGTTTGGCTTTAATCACCATCCGGTTTAAGGATCGATCACCTAGTTTGCATCAAGGCCTCTCTCTCGTGTGTGTGTGTGTGTGTGTGTGTGTGTGTGTGTGTTTCCCCCCCCCCCAACACACACACACATATCCCTCACAACTCCCCCCCAAAAAGCAACCTTCAATGAACCCAGTTACATCGAGGAGACTAAGGCAGCCATGCGAGCAACCAAGCGAAGACGAAGGAGAACAAATCCTCCATCAGATAGTTACGAGCGGGATAATTGTGGTGTGTGTTCGCGCCCCTGAAGGATGAGAGAGAGGCCGAGTGCTAAGAGGAAAATGAACGAGGGCTGAGGAGCAAATTAACGAGTGCCGGACCGGAGGAGGCGACTTGGAGGAGGCCACGAGGAAAATGAAAACTTGTAATGGGTAGGCGAGCGAGCTAAAGCGTCCCTCCCTCCCGCCCTCCCTACTGCCTACCTACCCACCAGTCGCTGCCTCTTAGCGCTGAGGTGACTTATTATATTGCTGGTGGGTGCAGTTAGAGCCTCGACTTGATACGTTTTTTGTTGTTGTTTTTCTGTTTGTTTTTCAGCCTCGTTATTTTTTTCTTTTGGCGTCTGTCTGCGGGATAATTATATGCTCTGCTTTTTTTCTGTTTTTGTTTGTGGTTCAAGTTTTTCTTCTCTGCTTCCTGCTCCTTTTTTTCCTCCAATTTCGATTAGTTTTCTTCTTTGTTCTTTCCTTCCATCTGTGGTATCAGTTTTCTCCTCTTCGTTCTCTCTCCCATATTCCCATCAGTGCTCTAGTTTTCTTCTTTATCCTCCTCCTCTTCCTCCTCCTCCTCCTCCTCACTATCACCATGCTTCTCGCCTTCCCACTAACCCCCGCGACATCTTATATACCAACCAACACGAGACACAGCAACCACCGTATACCTGAGTCGCTTAATAAGTCAGGTAAATCAGAGCTCAGACCTAAATTAGCTTCCATGGATCTAGACATTATTAGATCTTTTCCGTGTCTACTTTTCTCCTTTTTCTTTATAGGAGAAGAGAGTTGGGGATGTGGGGATTATGTGTTGAGCCTTTCATCTGCCTGCTTTGCCGTGAATAATGATGATGGGATGCTGGGATAACGAGACTGGAAGACGGGAGGAGGGCAAAAGAAGGGCAGAAGGAGGGAGAGAAGAAGCAGAAGGGGAGCAGAAGAAAGGGCGTGAGGGTCGGGTATGAGAGGAGAAGGAGAGGGAGGGAGATAAATGATACCCTCCTGCAGTGAATCATACGCTGCTTGATCACAGCTTCCAATAATAACAACAGCAGCAGCAGCAGCAGGAAGCAACCTTGGAGGGCCCGCCTCAAGCCACTGCCCACTTCCTTGTCTCCTGCCCTCCCTGCCTGCCTCACTGTCTTCTCTTCCCCTCACCTCTGCCCTGCCCTGCCACCCTGCTTGCTTACTACTGCCTTGTCATGCCCTCCACTGCCCTAGCTAGAGAGAAAAATAATCTTTGCAATCCATATTCTTCAGACGATACAAGTGAGATTGCAGCCTGTATCAACCTCTGTCTTTATTCCTTCCTTGTTTCCCTGCCTCCCTGTCCCTCCCTGCCCTGCTCTGGTCTGCCATATACCCTGCAGTCCCTCCTCAACCCTGCCCTGCCCTGCCATATACCCTGCAGTCCCTCCTCGACTCTGCCCTGCCCTGCCCTGCCCTATTATATACCCTGCAGTCCCTCCTAAGCTCTGCCCCTCCTTGCCCTGCCCTGCTTCGTACCCTGCAGTCCCTATCATCCCTTGCCTAGCCTTGCCCAGGGAAAAACAGACGCGGCAGCCTTCGTACCTACATCCTCGTGACGAATAACGTGAAATTACCGCCCTGCCCTGCTCCAACTTTTTACCGAACGTCCCGGGGGCGCGCGCAACCCTCCCCGCGGCGCCTCAAGACCCACCTGCCGCCGCCAAGGAGTTCAGAGTCCACCCTTGGGCCGCGCTGATATCCTTCACGCAGGGCAACACTGAGAAACACAACAGGATTCCCGCCCTTATAGCCTCGTGTGGGGAGTCCTATGTTCTCCTCCCCCTCCTCCTCCTCCTCCTCCTCCTCCCGCGGCCACTTCGTTACCGTTCGGGAAGTTGTGATAAAAATCTATCTCAGCGTCATTAGTGAGGGAGGGATTGAGATGGAGCTTGTAATTATAGGCCGGAGTGCAGGGAAGCTCTCATTGGCCGCTCTTATATGGTATTTATAAAAGTAATGTATTGAGCGGCGGGGAGGCGACGGGGCGGGGTGGAATGGTGTATTGCAAGCCGGGGTGAGGGGGGTGGGGTAGGGGGTGGCGGGGTGAGGCGGGGCAGGAAGAAGTAAGGTTGAAGATGAAAAAGAAGGAATGATTTAGACTTGTGGTGAAGCTGGTGATGGTGGTGGTTGTGATGCTGGTTGTAGTGAATTTTGGTGTTGGGCGGTGCGGGGTGATGGCCGTGGTGGTGGTGGTTATAGTGGTGAATCCTTATGATGATCTATATTTTCGTACTGGATGGAGGTGGTGGTGATGACAGTGGTGTTAGATGGTGTCATATATGGTAGCTTTAGTGATGGTGTTGATCCTAGAAGCATGTTTTGGTGCTCGTTGATGGTGATGGAGTTGATGTTTGGCGGTGTGATGTATTGTGGTGACCTAGTTGATGTTTGTAGTACAGGTGGTGGCCATGGTGGTATTTTGGTGGTGGTGGGGGGGCCATGACGGTGCTGGGGTAGGGTGGGGGTGGGATGGGATGGGTGGTTCATGGGTCTGGCGTGGCCCTGCATACCAGCGCGTGAGTTATCGCCGCGCTGTGCTTGTTTTGCGCGTCCTCGCCCAGAAAGCGTCCCCGCAGACTGATCCTCGGCCGTCCATCACGCGCGTCTGTCTCGGGTAGGGACGCGCCGCCCCGGGACGCCCTTGTAACACAGCCACGAGAACCGACGATAACTCAGCCCCGACGAGACCCACGATAACTCACGCCGCCTCAATCCCTCACGCAGACCTACAATTATTTTTCTTTGGAGGTATTGAAGGAAAGTAACTCAGATGCGAAAAACAAGAAAACTTATTGAAAACTAAGTAAAGAAAATTAACTCAGGTGTGAGACACTAACTGAAAACTGACTGAAAACCTAACTGAAAAACTTGCTGAAAACTAACTTGAAACCTAACAGAAAACTATAAGAAGACAGCTAACTGAAGAAAACTAACTCCGATGGGAGAAATCAAGACAGTTTAACCATATAGAAAAAAATACTTAGCCACGAAGAGACAAATAGTAAATCACGAGAGAACTTTAAATAATCCACCAAGTAGACCCATCAATTATTTTCTTGGGTGTACTGAAGAAATCTAACTCACTCAGCCGCAAGAGACCAATAAGTTTAACCCGAAGAAAGAAAAACACTTAGCCACGAAGAGACAAACGGTAAATCACAAGAAAAGTTTGAATAATCCACAATCCTTCAAGACTAAGTAACAATGCAGTTTTATCCTTAATGTATGAGAGAAACTTTATCCTCTGTGAATTTGATGTCCGTTACACCACCAAAATAACGTAGCAATAATAAGGAAAATAATAATAGGGACAGTTACAGGATAGAGAAACCACCAAAACCTCAACAATATTTCAAAATCAAGAATCTGCATCTCAAGTACTAATGAACTGCGCTTATTCTTTTTTCCCCTCTACGTTTCAGCAATAACTTACAAAGTCGAAGAAACCAATAATTATTCTTAACATTTACCTTATCTTAATGCATTTTCTTCATTCAGTCTCAGCCACCTCTTGAAAAACACCCAACAGGAAATTCCTAGCATGACATATGTACGCGTTTTCGACTCAGCTCAGCCCCAACAATTTCCAATATTTCGTAGCTCAAACTGGAAGGAACCAACAGTAGGTATACCTCACCTTACTTAGAGGGAGAAAACACAAAACAAACACAATAGATTCTGGCAATATTTCACCTCCAAGAATACCAACGATGATTCACCTCCTCCTGAAGGGCCCACAATATTGATTTCTTTTCTTCTTCTAGCCTTGAGTTTACACAAGGAATCAACAATGCATTTTTCCAAGAGCAAATGTGAGTATTCTCTTCTCTCTCTCTCTCTCTCTCTCTCTCTCTCTCTCTCTCTCTCTCTCGCTCTCTCTCTCTCTCTCTCTCTCTCTCTCTCTCTCTCTCTCTCTCTCTCTCTCTCTCCTCCTCTCTCCTCATTCTCTCTCCCCTTCCTTCCCTCTCCTTCCCTTCCTCTACCCCTTCCTCTCCTCTTCAACCTTTCCACCGTCCCTCCCCGACACTCCCTTCCTACCCTAGCCACCTCACCCCACCCTCACGAAGGCCATTAGGAGCTCTGAGGGTGTCTTGATTTACAGGTCGGCAGTGACGGGGCGGAGCGGGGCAATATCAGGTCATATATAGCGGCCGGCGCCACGCTGCCTCCCGCCCAGAAAGGTCCCGGGTCGCGCGTGAAGCATAGCGGCCATCCCTCATGTGTGGAAGACCCGGGGAGCGAGCCAGCCGTCCAGTTACTCGCGGCTCAAGGCAAGTTAGAAATGGTACTACTACGCTGTGTAAAGGGGTCATTATGATTTGTCTTGCTTTTTGTTATATATATGATTGTTCTGGTTTAATTATTTTTGTGGTGTTTTTTTTTTCTTTTTCTCTTTCTGGTTATCTTTTTCTTTTTTTTTTTGTTTTCCTCGGTCTTCATTTTATTCTTTATCGAGTTCTTTGTTTTTCTTTTTTTGTCGCTATTTCTTATTTAGTTTGTTTTCTTCTTCTAGTGTTTTTTGTTTTCTCTCTTTTCCCTTTAATTTTTTCGTCAGTATATTTCTTACTTTCATTCTTTTTCTTAGTTTTTACTCTTTATATGAATTTTCTTTTCGGTTTTATTCTCTCTCTCTCTCTCTCTCTCTCTCTCTCTCTCTCTCTCTCTCTCTCTCTCTCTCTCTCTCTCTCTCTCTCTCTCTCTCTCTCTCTTTACGCTCCCCGCAGGGCCCACCACTCCCTCACAATCCTACCTCTAACCCTCCTCTCTCCTTCCCACCTCTCATCTCTCTTCCTCCCTCCCTCGCTCCCTCCTGCTCCTCGCGGAATGATATGCAAACCATCGAGTGTGGAGATTTGCCGCATTCATCACGGCCGCAGCAACAAAGGCTAAAGTATATAGTGTCAAGAGGAGCTTCCACGCTTACACCTTCCCCCTGACCTCTCCGCCTCCTCCGCCGCTACTATCAACACCACCACCTGCTCCTCCTCCTCCTCCTCCTGCTGTTGCTCCTCTTCATCTGTCGCTTCTCTCCCCCTCTCTCATTCTCTTGCACAAACACAGACACACGCAAGGTCGCCAATGATGCACTAATACAAAACACCTTCCGGGGCCTCAAGCACGGTAAGACTTGCCCAATACATGGTAATTCCCTGACTGAACAGACTGAGCGAACACCAGAGAGAGGCTGGGCACTGCTAATTTGTCTTATGCATGTTTATATTACTTCGTGCACTGCGTTGGATAGCGTGGCCCTTGTCAGAGCCCTCCCACACTCTCTCTCTAACCAATTCTAGCTTCCATGAGTAGTAACAGAAGTAATGAAGTTGTTAAATCTAATAAAGAAAATGTACAGCGATGTATTTAGTAAGCAGTGCCATATGTCAAAAACCATTCCACACTTTCTAACCAATCCAACTTCCATAGAGCAATAACAGAAGCATTGAAGCAGTAGTTAAAAGAAGAAAAAAAACGGAAGGAAATAGAAATGTAGTAAATAAAGAAATCATTAAGAAAAATAGAGTTTGCATGCACCACAATGTTTATCCTTGCACTCACCTTTCCGCCGGGCACGACCTGGCCACCAACCGCTCGCTGATCTGCCGGAAAGAGGAAAAAATAACATTACCGTCGAGCTCGAGGCATAGCGCACCTCCATGAAGCCAGAGGTGGATGCTGAAGGGGTGGGGGGAAGGGGAGAAGAGGTATGAGAGGGCAAGAGGCGAATCAAATCAAGAGAGGAGTGGATAAAAGAGGTGGATGCTGAGGAAGAGATGAGGTTTAGGAGATGAGTCAGGCGGTTGAGCAAGGGTGAGAGCCTGAGAGGTGAAGATCAGAGCGGGATGGAGGCAGAGGTGAATATAGGATGCTGAGGGAGGTTGAGTAAGGGTGAGAGGTGAAGCAAATCAGGAGAGGAGTGTGATTGAAGTGGGTAAAAGAAGTGGATGCTGAGGAAGAGATGAGGTGTTGGAGATGAGTCAAGGGAATGGTTTAGGGTGAGAGGTGAAGATCGGACAAGGAGTGAGGGAGCGGTGGATACAGGGCTAAGGGTAAGGAATAAGGTTCAAGAGATGAGTAAAAGGATTCTGTAAGGATGATAGGTGAAAATCAGAGCAGGGAAGGCGGGGATGAACAAAAAGGCTATTTGATTCTACTCTCTCTTCTCAGCCATCACCACCACCACTCAAAAATCATCTCTCTATCTTTTACTCCATCATCATCATCATCATCATCCCTTTCACTACCACCTGCTACTCTCTCCACTCTCTACCACTCTCTTCCACTCCAATCCTACTCGTTTCTCTCCACTCCTACTCCTCTCTATCTTCGTCGTCATCACTACCACTTAAAACTATCGCCCACTCCTCCTCCTCCTCCTCCCCTACGTTTTTCTCTTCCATCATCTCCACTTTCCCTGCCACCTGTTGCTTCTCCATCTTATGCTTTTTTTTTTTGTATTTTTCTACGTGTCTTCCACCACCACCACCACAACCACAACCATCACCACCACCACCACCACCATCGTATGTTCATTCACCCCCCACCCCCCTTTTTTTTTCTTTTACCATCTTTGACGTTAACAATGCCTCTTCTCCTCCTCCTCCTCCTCCTTCCACATTGCTTCCACCTTCAATATTGTTAATGGTGCCTTCTCTTCTTCCTCTTCCTCCTACTCTTCCTCCTCCTTCCACATTGCTTCCACCTTCAATATTGCTTATGGTGCCTTTTCTTCCTCTTCCTCCTCCTTCCACATTGCTTCCACCTTCAATATTGTTTATGGTGCCTTTTCTTCCTCTTCCTCCTTCCACATTGCTTCCACCTTCAATATTGTTTATGGTGCCTTTTCTTCCTCTTCCTCCTACTCTTCCTCTTCCTTTTCCAACTATCTTCCACCTTTCTCATTATCTGAATTACTACTTCCATTTCACCTTCTTTAATTACTTTACTGTTATTACTTATTATTTATCGTTATTATACTTGTTATTCTGACTCAATAATATTTATTATTATTATTATTATTATTATTATTATTATTATTATTATTATTATTATTATTATTATTATCATCATCATCACATTACTCCTTTTCCTCCTCCTTTTCCTCTTCCTCCTCTCCTCCTCCTCCTCCTCCTCCATCGCGCGCCGGGGAGTCAGGATGTGGCGTTGATGTGGTCGCCGCCGATGGGGACGGAGCGTTTCATGTTAACAGAAGCCTCCTGACCCCCCCCCCTCCCCTCCACCTCCTCCCTACCCCCTCCTTCCGTCCCCCCTCCCTCCCCTCCCTCCCTCCCTCCCTCACCTGTCCACCTGTCCCACCTCACGCAGGGCCGCAGATAGACACGTGGACAGACAGGTGGATACACACACACACACACACACACACACACACACACACACACACACACACACACACACACACACATTTATAAGTAACTTTTGTATTTGAGGAGGAGGAAGAGGAGGAGGAGGAAGAAGAAAAAGAAGAGGAGGAAGATAAAGTAGAGATCAATAAAGGAACTAACTAAACATAACAAAAATAATAAAGAAAATACAAAAAAAAAAGAGAAAGAAAGAGCAAGATGAAGTTATAGAATGAGTAGAGAAAATAATGTTGGATGGAAGATGGCTAAAAAGTAAATGAGGAAGAGGAGGAGGAGGAGGACGGGTGTAGGTGTATTTATGAATGGAGGAGGAGGAAGAGGTTCAAAGAGAAAAGGTAAGGTACGAAAAGTGGGAGGGAGAAGAGGGAGGGAAGGAGATAAAAACGAGGAGGAAGAAGAGGAGGATGGAGGAAAGGGAGGAGGAGGAGGAGGAGGAGGAGGAGGAGGAGGAGGAGATAGTATTGTTTGGAGTTATGAATGGAGGGTGAGGAGGAGGAGAACGTGAGGGAGGCAAGGCATGGGAAGGTCGGGGGTGGGGTGTAATGGCGAGGGAGGAAGAGAGGGAGAGGAGGGGAGGGAGGGAGTGTGGCAAATCGGAGCAGCTTCCCCCATATAAGGACGCCACAGGAAGGGGAACACGCGATGCAAGACTCCAATTTTGTGAATGAGTACACGCACACGCACACGCACGCACACACGGATATATATATAAGACCACACCAACAGACCGGTTTTCTTTCAGGTATAATAAGATGAAAATATAGAACGTCAACGTGTTAAAGAAAAAAAGGAGCGATATAATTCATGGAAGCAAAATGTCGAAGTGCAATAACAAAAAGACCTTCACACTTAACAAGGAAAAAAATAATAATGATAATGAGGAACAAAAATAAATAAAAATAATGCGGATAGAAATAATAATGAAGAAGGAAAAGAAGAAAGAAGGAGAGGAAGCCGAATAAGAGGAAGGAGAAAAAAAATATAGCAAGCGGATAAACTAATAACCATAATAATGGAAAAAGGAAGAAGAGGAGGAAGAGGAAGGAGAAAATAGAGGAGGAGAAGGATGAAAAAAAAAGAAAACAAGTAGATACAAAAATAATAACAGACAAGGGAAGAAGAGGTACGAGACGAGGAAAACGAAGTGGAAAAAGGTGAGGGAGAGGATGAGGAACAACAGGAGGAGGAAGATAAAGAAGAAAAAACAACAACAACAACAAGAGAATCCCCCGAGGTTACCTGCCTACCAGACGCACCTCACGTCCACCTGATCATAATGAGGCGAACTTCCGGGACGCAGGTGAAGGAAAAAAAAACAGGACAACAACAACACCGCCAAAAAAAATAATAATAAAATAGAAAAATACCACCACCACCACCACCGTTACCTCCACTCCCTCGCTCCTTCATCCATCCATCCACCCACACACCCACACACAGCCTCCTCTCACCAATCCACTCACCTACCCACACACCCGCACACAGCCTCCTCTCACCCATCCACTCACCTAGTCCTTATTTCAAATTCATCCATTCCCACCCGCTCTCCCTCATAAAACCGATACCTAAACCCACACACAGCCTTCTCTCATCACCCCTAGCTATGTATCCACTCACCCATTCATTAATTTATTCATTCACAGCCGCTCATTCACCTCTACCCTTTCCAGCATGTCCGCTAACTAGCCCTCTCTCTCTCACCCACACTACGTCCACTCTCACATACTCTCCTGTGTTTTCTAATATGGTCAGTCTGCTAACTCCCCCCCACCCACCCCACACACACACACACCATTATCTACCCCTCATCCACACCCACCCACCCACACAAACACGCACGCACAAACTCTATTCTAACATGCAAAGTCTCCCTAACACATCCAAACACACACATCACTATTCTGTCCCTCAAATCACCCACCCACCCCCACAGACAAGCAAAAACCCAGATCTACAAACACATCATAAACAGACACTCACACACACACACGGGCGCGCATCAAGGTCACCAGGGATGCACCAGACCAGTACAAAACATCTTCCGGGGCCTCAAGCGCTGTAATGATTAGCCCCAAAAGATTCATTCACCAACAGAACACAGACTGAGCGAACACGAGAGAGGCTGGATGCTGCTGCTTGTATCTTAGCTCATGTTTATACTATTTCTTCTTCTTTGTCTCCTTCCTCTTCTTCTTCATCTACTTCTGCTTCTTCTTAGTCTTCGTATTCTTCGTCTTCGTATTCTTCGTCAAAACACGCTAACACTCTCTAACTTAAGCTTCCACAAGTAATAACAGAGACTGACGATGACTGATGGAAAGTAAATAAATAGTTAACATGCACACTCTACCTTGTACTCACCTTCCCTCCAGGATCGTCCTAGCCCGATGTCACAGCATACCAACGCCAACCCAACAGCCACGCTTAATCTGCCGGGAAAGAGAAGGAAAAAAACATTACCGTCGAGATCGAAGCAAAGTGAAGCGTAGCGCGCCGCCATAAAGTCAAAGGTGGATGCTGCGGGGAAAGATATCAGGTGCACGAGATGAGTCAGAAGGTTGGGTAAGGGTGAGAGGTGAGACAAATAAAAAAGGGGTTATTTAAAGGGTGAGGGGTTAGTTAGAAGGAGAGGTAAGGGAGAGAAGTATGAAGTAAGATCGAACCATGAATGAGAGAGGGGGATTTGTGAGGAAGGAATGAGGTAAAGAAGGGAGGAATGAGAGGCTGAGGTGAGGAAGGGAGGGATGAGAGTATAGATGAAGAATGAAAGGAAGAGGTGAGGGAAAGGTGAGGAGGGTAAGAGGTAGCATCGAGCCATGAGTGAGAGGAAGGGCTTTGAGAGGAAGGAATGAAGTGAGGAAGGAGGGATGAGAGGAGGATGGGATTCGGGGTGAAAGGGAGAGGCTACAGACGAGATTTGTGAGGGAGGAATGAGGTAAGGGAGGGATGAGAGCCTAGTTAGGGTGAAACATGGGTGAGGTGGGGGTGAAGCAGAAGTGTGAGGGTGGCAGGGTGGCTCAACATCTGGCGCGGGCGGGCGGGCGGGCGGGAGGGAGGGCGCTCTGGATTCCTTGTGATAAGCGCGGATGACGGACACGAAGCCTACCTTGCATAATGACTCCAGAAGGGCGGGAAAAAACAGACACCTAGGGCTGTGTGTGTGTGTGTGTGTGTGTGTGTATGTGTGTGTGTGTGTGTGTCAGTATACTTTTTCATTTTTCATTTTCTACCTATAAACTACCTCTACCACCACCACTACCACTACAACTACTACTACCACTACAACCACGAGCTCAGTTCTTCGGGCGGACGGGCGGGCCTGGGGGTGGGCGGGCTGGTGGGTGGGTTGGTGTCGGTGTGGTTTTGACAACTACCACTAATGATACACACACTAACAAACAAGGCCCTTAATGACAGCAGATAACCTTGAGGATAGACGAAGGAGACGACGTGGCAAGAAGACCACCACCACCACCACCACCACCACCTCCAGCACCACCACCACCAGCATCACCACAAGGCAGCCCGAGACGGAATAGCGGCAAGGGCCCGACAGAAACACAACGAGGGCCACAAAAACCAGTACAGTTGAGGTCTCCGGAAGCCCTCGAGACGCCCACGCCTTCAGGGTCCTGCGCAGCGCAACGTCAGGTTCTTTTTTTCTGCCCCAATCTGAGCCAGGGTGTGTCGGGACGAAGGTTGGGCGGGTGGGTGGGCGGGTGGGTTTGGGGGCTTGTTGTTGGTGGTTTTTGGGTGAGTGGGTGGGTGGTTTAGTGGGCTGAAGGCTTGGGAGGAGGAGGAGGAGATGGCGGGTGGTATGAGGAAAAAGTCTTGCAGGGAGAGAGTTGGAAGGTGGAAGAGAGCTTATTAAGATGTGGAACGGTGGGAGTAGGAGGAGGAGGACGGGTTGGAGAGAAATATAGAGGAGGAGGAGGAGGAGGAGGAGGAGGAAGTAGAGACTGGGGAGCAGTAGTTGAAGGAGAATGAGGATTTGGAAGAGGAGAAGAAAAGTTGAGACGGAGGAAGAGGAGAAGCAGGAGTTGGAGGAAGCAAAGAATCATGAAAAGGAGGAGGAAAAGGAGTGTGCAAGAACAAGCAATACGTATATGTGAGGAAGACTGATTAAAGTTACCGAATGTTTGTAGGTGTGTGTGCGGGGGTGAGGTGGGCGAAACGAAAGATGCGGAGGAAGGTACAATACTTGGCTGTGTGGGGGGTTGAGAGAGTAAGTGAAAGGGAGGAAAGGTGAGGAGAAAGTGCGAGCAAGCCCCTTTGTACTAGCAGGAGCACCACCACACGACCCCATGATGATTCACGAGGAAGCTGAACACGACCACGACTCCTTAACAATCGCAGAGGACTTACACGCTGACATTCTGCGTATAAGTGAGTGAGGGAATCAATAATATCCCAACACAAAGACATTGTAGTACGCAAATCATAATTTTCACATGTGCTTGGGTATACGCTGATGAAGGGATCTTGTTAGTTTTATTGATAGGTTAGGAAAAAGGGATGGGAATGCCAGAATGGATGAACTAAAGAATGGATAAACACGTAAAAGGAGAGAGAGGGGAACGGAGAAAGAAGGTACACAGGAAACTAAGAAGAAAGGAAAAGAATGAAGGAGGAAAATATTAAAGAAATGAAGGAAAAGAAGAGAAAAAAGGAACAAGGAGGTGAATAAAAAAAAAAAAAAAGAGTATATGGTTTAGTAATGAAATATGGTGTTTCTGGAGAGGGTGAGTCTTTATGGCACAAAATTGTAAAGTTTTATATATTGAAGACAGAGTGACACCCTTTCAACATCTGCGACATTGTACGAATATATACCGTTAGGAATTACGAATATCCTTATGTCTTCTTTGCAGTGAACGAGGCAGCTTTCGGACAAAATAAGACAAACAATAAACATCCTCCTCAAAATAAGGCAAAAAATAAACATCCTCCTCAAAATCAGACAAAAATGAACATCCTCCTGAAAATCCTCCTCAAAATAAGACAAAAAATAAACATCTTCCTCAAAATAAGACAAAAAATAAACACCTTCCTCAAAATAAGACAAAAAATAAACATCTTCCTCAAAATAAGACAAAAAATAAACATCTTCCTCAAAATAAGACAAAAAATAAACATCTTCCTCAAAATAAGACAAAAAATAAACATCCTTCTCAAAACAAGACCAAAAATAAACATCCTTCTCAAAATCAGACAAAAATAAATATCGTCCTCAAAATCAGACAATAATAAAATATCACTCCTGAAAATCCTCCTCAAAATAAGACAAAAAATAAACATCCTCCTCAAAATAAGACAAAAAATAACATCCTCCTGAAAATAGTTGCAGTTGCCGACATAGTTAAAATCAAGATAGAGATGTATGTGTCTTGATATCCCCCCCTCTTAGAAAGCGGTGTTTAATGCTTTTGATGAGGGCAGCGGACGAAGTGGGTGGGTTGGGGTGCAGTGGGCGAGGAAGCAGGCAGGTGAGTGAAGGGACAGGTGTGACAGGCAAAGCGCCGGGGACGCCACACCCAATAGCAAGGAGACCTACTAACACTAACAAGCGAGGGCTGATCTGAAGGGGAGAGAGGGGGACTGAGGACGAGGAGGAGGAAGGCAATCCTTCCTTCGTTAAGAGAAAGAGCCCAGCACAGGGACTGGCGTTGATGTTGTGTTGTTGTTGTTGGTGGTAGTGGTGGTATGAAGTAGTAGTGCTGATGTTGGTACTGTTATTGTTATTAAGGTTGCTATTGATATTATAACTGTTGTTGTTCAGTATACTTTTTTATTTCAATCAGTTTTTTCACTTTTTCAATAACG
>NW_026110616.1:85000-93437 GCF_024679095.1 Eriocheir sinensis | reverse complement strand
AAAGGCTAGGATAAGCTAGGTTAGGATTGGGTTAGAGAAGGAAGTTAGGTAAAGGTTAGATGTGTTTAAGTAAAGGCTAGGATAAGCTAGGTTAAGCTAGGTTAGGAAAGGTTAGGTAAGAGTTAGATGTGTTTAAATGAGGCTAGGGATAAGCTAGGTTAATTGGAGTTGGAAGGTTAGAGGAGTTTGTGGTTGAAATGAAAGGCTAGGATAAGCTAAGTTGGGTTAAGTTGAAAGCTAGGTAAGGTTAGATGTGGTTAAGTATAAGGCTAGGATAAGCTAGGTTAAGTTAGGTTAGGAAAGGATTAGGTAAGATGAGTTAGATGTGGTTCAAAGTAAGGCTGGGATAAGCTAGAAGTTAAGATTGGGTTAGGAAAGTTAGGTAGAGTTAGATGTGGTTAAGTAAAATTAGGATAAGCTAGGTTATGAGTTAGGATTAGGATGAGCTAGGTGAGTTGAATGTGGTTTAGAAATGAAAGGCTAGGATAAGCTGGGGTTGTTAAGTTAGGTTAGGAGAGGAGCTGGGTCAGGTGGATGTGGTTAAGTAAGGCTAGGATAAGCTGGGTTAAAGTTGGGTTAGGAAAGTTGGGTGAGTTAGATGTGGTTAAGTAAGGCTAGGATAAGCTAGGTTGGGTTGGGTTGGGAAGAAGTTAGAGTGGGTTAGATAACTGGTTAAGTAAGGCTAGGATGATAAGCTAGGTTAGGTTAGAGTTGGGAAGGAGCTAGGTAAGGTTAGATGCTGGTTAAGTAAGGCTGGGATAAGCTAGGTTAGGAGTTAGGAAGTTGATTAGTTAGGTTAGATGTGGTTGAAATGGGAAGGCTGGGGATAAGCTGGGATTGGGATTAGGTTAGGGAGAAGCTGAGGTAAGGTTAGATGTAGCAGTTAAGTAAGGCTGGGATAAGCTAGGTTAGGTTGAGATTAGGAAAGCTAGAGTAAGGTTTAAGATGTAGTTAGAAATTGGTTAAGTACAGGCTAGGATAAGCTAGGTTGGGTTGGGTTAGGAAGGAATTAGGTAAGGTTAGATGTGGTTAAGTAGTAAGGCTAGGATAAGCTGGGTTAAATTTAGGTTAGGAAAAGTTAGGTGGAGGTTCCAGATGTCAACGGTTAAGTAAGGCTGGGATAAGCTAGAGTTTAAGTTAGGTTAGGAGAAAGTTAGGATTAGATGTGGAGTTAAGATGTGTTAAGTAAGAGCTAGACTAGGTTAGGCTAAGGTTAGAGAGAAGTTGAAATGGAGGTTAGATGTGGTTAAGTAAGGCTGGGATAAAGCTGGGTTGGGTTAGGTTGACAGTTGGCCGTCCCTCTTACACACACCTCTCGTTAAGATAGACTAGGTTAGGTTAGGTCTTTGTGCATTTCTCTAGCCTCCCTGTCCACCCGTTGCCTCCCCTCCCTCGTCTCCCCCTCTCCCTCGTCTCCCCCCTCTCCCTCGCCTCTCTCTCCCCTTGCCCTTTCCTTAAGATAAATTAGGTTAAGTTAGGTTAGAGTGGGCTTGGTAAAGTTAGGTTAGGTAAGTCGTCCCTCTCACCTCCTCTCTCGCCCTTGCCCTGTCGCTAAGATAGATTAGGTTAAGTTAGGCCAGGTCAGGTAAGGCAGAGTTAAGTTAGGTCTTCGTGCATTACTCTGGACTCGTCCCTCTCACACCCTCCCCCTCGCCCTCTCCCTCTCTCCCTTCTTTGCCCAGACATTAGACGTTTTCAAATTTAATCAGGGGAGGAAGTGAGACAGGGTTGGTGAGGTAGGGTTAAAGAATGGAAGCAGAGGAATGGCAGGGGGAGGAAGTGAGATAGGGTTGGTGAGGTAGGGTTAAAGAATGGAAGCAGGAGAATGGCAGGGGGGCGGAAGGATGACAAGGAAGGGTGCGGCAGGGGAAGGAAAACAGAGGAATGGAAGGGGGAAGGAAGGAATCCAGGGAGGGCGTGGCAGGGGAAAGAAAGAAGGGAGGCAAAGGAATGGCAAGTGGGAAGGAAGGCAGAGACGGGGTGGCGAGGGGAAGGGACACAGAGGAATGGCAAGGGTTAGGAAGGGGTAAGGTGTGGCGGCAGGGGAAGGGAAGTAAAGGAATGACTGGGGGCGGAAGTGGGGGGATGGGGGGTGCCAGGGGAAGGGAATGGAACCAGAGGCATGGCAGGGGAATTATAACAAGTCACGCACTGTGTGGACGCCGCTTTAGAGGGAAGGAAACATGTCCTTTCATGGATCTCAATAACATGCGCGAGAAGATAATTATGTGCATCCTTATGTTCACATTACTGTTGCAGATTCGCGGCAATATGATGCGGAAGTTTCTGCGGGAGACGATGGCGGCCGCAGTTTTCTTAATATCAAGCGACAGTGTCAGGGGGAGTGAGGCGCGTGAAGTCGTCAGAGTTCAGCAGCAGGTGCCACCAAGGTCTTGGGTGCCACCAGCTCTAGACTCAGAGGGGTGCAATGTCAACTCCAGGCTACCTAAATCCACCAATGCCAAACCGAGGTGACGTGTTGAATCGGCGCCCTTATGATACTGAAAGCCCCGATGGCCTGCCCCCAACGCAGCATCTACCGCATCCTTGGCGTGGCCGAGGACGCGCCCTTCGCCGAGGTGAAGAAGGCCTACCACAAGGCGGCCCTGCGGCTTCACCCCGACAAAAACCCGGACAATATTAAGGCTGCCACCAAGCAGTTCCAGGCACTACAGTCTGCCTTCAGGGTGCTGAAGGAGCGGGAGGAGAGGGGCCTGCCGCGGAAGAAGGGGGGTTGCGGGAAGTCTGGGTGCACCAAGTGCTTCAGGAGGAAAGCTCAGCGGGCCGAGGGCGGGCAGGAGGCCCCTCGGAAAGAGAAGTCGTCGAAGAAAGGGGCTGCAGGAAGCCCGGATGCACCAAGTGTTTCGGGAAGGAAGGGGGTCAGAGCGAGGCCCGCCGAGAGAAAAAAGCAAAGAAGGAGCCAAGAAGCGCCCCAAGGGGAGCGCGGAGACAGAATTTGAGCAGGAAAAGCGGCGAGCCGATCGGAAGTACTGGAGACATCGCCGCTGCAAGGAGAGGAGGAGGAGGAGGAGCGTCGCTGGCTGGAGGAGGAGGAGGAGAGGATGGAGCAGGAGAGGAGTACAGACAGATGCTGTACGAGCAGGAGAGGAGAGGCAGGAACAGGAACGGATCCGTCAGCAGGAGGAGTGGAAGAGGTTTGTTGAACACCGGAACCGCCTGCTGCGAGAGCAAGAGGAGGAGGAGAAAAGAGGCGGGCGAGGGAGAGCGGAGGACAGAAAGGAGGCCAAACGGAGACGTGAAGAGGAGAAGTGGGAGAAGTATCTTGAACTGCGAGCCAGCTGGCTGGGAGAGAGGCCGGGGGAGAACATGGCGGAGGTCAAGGCGCAGTTTCTCGCGGCCCAAAAGACGGTGAGGCGGGATGCCAAGAGGATCAAGCAACGGGAGGAAAGGATGTATAGAGAGGCCGGCTGGCCGATTGAGCAGTTTGTTAGGCCTATTCTACCGAGGGTGAAGCGAGCGAGGGAAGGGGAGGAGCAGTCGGCGCCAGAAGCGAAGAGTGCCAAAACGATGCACTAAGCACCTCAACCGCCCTGCCCGGCAGCACTATGGCCTTAAAAAAAGAAAAGTAAAACAAGTAAAAAAATATTAAAAAAACAGCAAAAAAACAAACAAAAAAGATAAGACAAAAAAAATGTGTACAAGGTCTTACAACTTGGTTAAGTTTCAGTTCAGTTTAACTTTAATTTAAATAAGGATTTAAGTTTAACGTTGAAAAAGGAGCAAGGATTCCACTCACAACAGTCGTCCGGCGCTTCAAGAAAATCTTGTTAAATGCAGAAAAAAACGTTCCCAACTGCACAAACAATATGACTGTGTGAGTGTGTGAATGTCTGTGTGTGTGTGTGTGTGTGTGTGTGTGTGTGTTTGGGAGAAGGGGGAAGACCACAACAACGGAAGGGTATCAAAAATAAAAGTAATGGGAAGGGATGAAGACCCTGGCTTAGTGGCCCGGATTCCATGTAGCTACACCCTGGCTTAACTGCCTGGGTGGGATGCTGACCTTGGCTTAACTGCCTGGGTGGGATGCTGACCCTGGCTTAACTGCCTGGATGGGATGCTGACCCTGGCTTAACTGCCTGGGTGGGATGCTGACCTTGGCTTAACTGCTTGGGTGGGATGCTGACCTTGGCTTAACTGCCTGGGTGGGATGCTGACCTTGGCTTAACTGCCTGGGTGGGATGCTGACCTTGGCTTAACTGCCTGGGTGGGATACTGTCCCTGGCTTAACTGCCTGGGTGGGATGCTGACCCTGAAGCAACTGCCTGGGTGGGATGCTGACCTGGCTTAACTGCCTGGGTGGGGTGCTGACCTTGGCTTAACTCCTGGGTGGGATGATGACTCTGGCTTAACTGCCTGGGAGGGATGCTGACCCTGGCTTAACTGCCTGGGTGGGATGCTGACCCTGGCTTAACTGTCTGGGTGGGGTGCTGACCCAGGCTTAACTGCCTGGGTGGGATGCTGACCCTGGCTTAACTGCCTGGGTGGGATGCTGACCCTGGCCTAACTGCCTGGGTGGGGTGCTGACCCTGGCTTAACTGCCTGGGTGGGATGATGACCCTGGCTTAACTGCCTGGGTGGAATGCTGACCCTGGCTTAACTGCCTGGGTGGGATGCTGACCTTGGCTTAACTGCCTGGGTGGGGTGCTGACCCTGGCTTAACTGCCTGGGTGGGATGATGACCTGGCTTAACTGCCTGGGAAGAATGTGACCCTTGTTTAGTGCCTGGGTGGGATGCTGACCTTGGCTTAACTACCAGGGTGGGATGCTGATCCTGGCTTGACTGCCTGGGTGGGATGAGGACCCTGGCTTAACTGCCTGGGTGGGATGCTGACCTTGGCTTAACTGCCTGGGTGGGATGCTGACCTTGGCTTAATTGCCTGGGTGGGATGCTGACCTTGGTTTAACTGCCTGGGTGGGATGCTGACCCTGGCTTAACTGCATGGGTGGGATGGTGACCCTGGATTAACTGCATGGGTGGGATGCTGACCTTGGCTTAACTGCCTGGGTGGGATGCTGACCTGGCAACTGCCTGGGTGGGATGCTGACCCTGGCTTAACTGCCTGGGTGGGATGCTGACCCTGGCTTAACTGCCTGGGTGGGATGCTGACCTTGGCTTAACTGCCTGGGTGGGATGCTGACCTTGGCTTAACTGCCTGGGTGGGATGCTGACCTTGGCTTAACTGCCTGGGTAGGATGCTAACCCTGGCTTAACTGCATGGGTGGGATGCTGACCTTGGCTTAACTGCCTGGGTAGGATGCTGACCATGGCTTAACTGCCTGGGTGGGATGCTGACCTTGGCTTAACTGCCTGGGTAGGATGCTGACCTTGGCTTAACTGCCTGGGTAGGATGCTGACCCTGGCTTAACTGCCTGGGTAGGATGCTGACCCTGGCTTAACTGCATGGGTGGGATGCTGACGTTGGCTTAACTGCTTGGTTGGGATGCTGACCCTGGCTTAATTTCCTGGGTGGGATGCTGACCCAAGCAACTGCCCGGGTGGGATGCTGACCCTGGCTTAACTGCCCGGGTGGGATGCTGACCCTGGCATAACTGCCTGCGTTGGATGCTTACCCTGGCTTAACTGCCTGGGTGGGATGCTGACCATGGCTTAACTGCCTGGGTTGGATACTGACATTGGCTTAACTGCCTGGGTGGGATGCTGACCTTGGCTTTACTGCCTGGGTAGGATGCTGACCCTGGCTTAATTGCCTGGGTGGGATGCTGACCCTGGCATAACTGCCAGGGATGTATTCTGACCCCGTCTTAACTGCCTGGGTGGGATGTTGACCATGGCTTAACTGCCTGGGAGGGGTGCTGACCCTGGCCTAACTGCCTGGGTGGGATGATGACCCTGGCTTAACTGCCTGGGTGGGATGCTGACCCTGGCTAAATTGTCTGGGAGGGCTTCTGACCCTGGCTCAATTGCCACGGTGGGATGCTTACCCTGGCTTAACTGGCTGGGTGGGATGCTGACCCTGGCTTAAATGTCAGGGTGGGATGCTGACCCTAGCTTAATTGTCAGGGTAGGATGCTGACCCTGGCTTAATGGTCAGGGTGGGATGCTGACCTTTTCTTAATTATCTGGGTGGGATGCTGACCTTGGCTTAATTGTCTGGGTGAGATGTTGACTCTGGCTTAATTGCCTGTTTGGGATGCTGACCCTGGCTTAATTGTCTGGATGGGATGCTGACCCTGGCTTAACTGCCTGGGTGGGATGCTGACCTTGGCTTAACTGCCTGGGTGGGATGCTGACCTTGGCTTAACTGCCTGGGTGGGATGCTGACCCTGGCTTAACTGCATGGGTGGGCTGTTGACCCTGGTTTAACTGCATGGGTGGGATGCTGACCTTGGCTTACCTGCCTGGGTGGGATGCTGACCCTGGCTTAACTGCCTGGGTGGGATGCTGACCCTGGCTTAACTGCCTGGGTGGGATGCTGACCCTGGCTTAACTGCCTGGGTAGGATGCTGACCTTGGCTTAACTGCCTGGGTGGGATGCTGACCTTGGCTTAACTGCCTGGGTGGGATGCTGACCTTGGCTTAACTGCCTGGGTAGAATGCTAACCCTGGCTTAACTGCATGGGTGGGATGCTGACCTTGGCTTAACTGCCTGGGTAGGATGCTGACCCTGGCTTAACTGCCTGGGTAGGATGCTGACCCTGGATTAACTGCCTGGGTAGGATGCTGACTTTGGCTTAACTGCCTGGGTAGGATGCTGACCCTGGCTTAACTGCCTGGGTAGGATGCTGACCCTGGCTTAACTGCATGGGTGGGATGCTGACGTTGGCTTAACTGCTTGGTTGGGATGCTGACCCTGGCTTAATTTCCTGGGTGGGATGCTGACCCTGGCTTAACTGCCCGGGTGGGATGCTGACCCTGGCTTAACTGCCCGGGTGGGATGCTGACCCTGGCATAACTGCCTGGGTTGGATGCTGACCCTGGCTTAACTGCCTGGGTGGGATGCTGACCTTGGCTTAACTGCCTGGGTTGGATACTGACATTGGCTTAACTGCCTGGGTGGGATGCTGACCTTGGCTTTACTGCCTGGGTAGGATGCTGACCCTGGCTTAATTGCCTGGGTGGGATGCTGACCCTGGCTCAACTGCCTGGGATGAATGCTGACCCTGGATTAACTGCCTGGGTAGGATGCTGACCCTGGCTTAACTGCATGGGTGGGATGCTGACGTTGGCTTAACTGCTTGGTTGGGATGCTGACCCTGGCCTAATTTCCTGGGTGGGATGCTGACCCTGGCTTAACTGCCCGGGTGGGATGCTAACCCTGGCTTAACTGCCCGGGTGGGATGCTGACCCTGGCATAACTGCCTGCGTTGGATGCTTACCCTGGCTTAACTGCCTGGGTGGGATGCTGACCTTGGCTTAACTGCCTGGGTTGGATACTGACATTGGCTTAACTGCCTGGGTGGGATGCTGACCTTGGCTTTACTGCCTGGTAGGGATGTTGACCTCAACAATTGCCTGGGTGGGATCCTGACCCTGGTTTAACTGCTTGGGGGGGATGCTGACCCTGGCTTAACTGCCTGGATGGGATGCTGACCAAAGCTTAACTGCCTGGTTGGGATGCTGTCCCTTGCTTAATTGTCTGGGTGGGATGCTGACCCTGGCTTAATTGTGTGGTAGGGATGCTGACCCTGGCTTAATTGCCTGGCTGGGATGCTGACCTTGGCTTAATTGTTTGGGTGGGATGCTGACCCTGAAAGCAATGTCAGGTGGGATGCTGACCTGGCTTAATTGTCAGGGTGGGATGATGACCCTGGCTTAATTTTCTAGGTGGGATGCTGACCTTTTCTTAATTGTCTGGGTGTCATGCTGCCCTTGGCTTAATTGTCTGGGTGGGATGCTGACCTTGGCTTAATTGTCTGGGTGGGATGCTGACCCTGGCTTAATTGTCAGGGTGGGATGCTGACCTGGCTTAATTGTCTGGGTGGTATGCTGACCTTGGCTGCATTGTCAGGTGAGATGCTGACCTTGGCTTAAATGTCTAGGTGGTATGCTGACCTTGGCTTAATTGTCTAGGTGGGATGCTGACCCTGGCTTAATTGTGTAGGTGGGATGCTGACCTTGGCTTAATTGTCTGGGTGGGATGCTGACCTTGGCTTAATTGTCTAGGTGGGATGCTGACCTTGGCTTAATTGTCTGGGTGGGATGCTGACCATGGCTAATTTGTCTGGGTGGGATGCTGACCTTGGCTTAATTGTCTGGGTGGGATGCTGACCTTGGCTTAATTGTCTGGGTGGGATGCTGACCTTGGCTTAATTGTCTGGGTGGGATGCAGACCTTGGCTTAATTGTCTGGGTGGGATGCTGACCTTGGCTTAATTGTCTGGGTGGGATGCTGACCTTGGCTTAATTGTCTGGGTGGGATGCTGACCTTGGCTTAATTGTCTGGGTGGGATGCTGA